>NC_058407.1:101495346-101532905 GCF_002201575.2 Neomonachus schauinslandi | reverse complement strand
TTTTCCACATAAAGTATCATATCATCTGCAAAGAGTGAGAGTTTGACTTCTTCTTTGCCGATTTGGATGCCTTTTATTTCTTTTTGTTGTCTGACTGCTGTGGCTAGGACTTCTAATACTATGTTGAATAGCAGTGGTGATAGTGGACATCCCTGCCGTGTTCCTGACCTTAGGGGGAAAGCTCTCAGTGTTTCCCCATTGAGAATGATATTCGCTGTAGGTTTTTCATAGATGGCTTTTATGATATTGAGGTATGTACCCTCTATGCCTATACTCTGAAGAGTTTTGATCAAGAAAGGATGGTGTACTTTGTCAAATGCTTTTTCTGCATCTATTGAGAGGATCATATGATTCTTGTTCTTTCTTTTGTTAATGTAGCACGCATTTTTTTTCTTGACTTTTCCCACATCTTCCGTTAGTTCCTTGAACATCTTTAAGACTGCTGTTTTAATGTCGTTGTTTAATATATTTGCCATTAAATCTTTTTCAGGGACAGTTTCTGTTGATTTATCCTTTCCTTTGAATAGCACAAACTTTTACCTATTTCTTTGTATGCCTTATGATTTTTTTGTTGAATACTGGACATCTTATTTGCTAATGTGGTAACTCTGGAAATCAAATTCTCCTTCTTTACTAGGGTTTTGAATTTAAAAAAATTTTAAATTTAATTGAGTTAATTTATTTTAATTGATTGATTTATTGTTGTCGGTTCTCTGCTGAGGATCAGCCTGAGGTGTAAACTTAAGGTCTTTTCAGTCTTTTCTGAGCCTTTCCCTGAGCATGCATGGTCATTTTCTAACTTTCCCTGTATATTCAATTGTTTTTGAATGTCCTGGTCTTTAAAGTTTGGCTCCCAATTGCAGAAAATGCAAAGAATGAAAGGCGGGAAATAGTGCTAGCCCTTTAAGTCCCCTGGAAGTCATTTCAGCCAGAGGAGGAGGGCCTTACAATAATGGGAGGGGGGAGGGAGGAACAACAACAATGGCTATCTGCCTCTTTGTCTGCACCTCAGTGATCAGAAGCAGCAATCAGTGATCAGATCACAGATCTCCAGAATTTGCAGGATGGGGCTGTTTTTGCCAATTCTGCCTCCTGCAAGCTGTGTGCAAGCTGCTGCAGGAACACATGCACAGCTGCCTGCCACATGGCTGGTGGTGGAGGATGGGTAGCTGTTACTGTGCTAAGAGCTGAAATTGACTGTAATTAAACATAATTTACCAACCAAGTCTTCCCCCTGGAAACTGTAAGCCTTCAACAGACTCCAGAGTTCCAAAAAAGTTACAATGGATAGATTCTGCCAGGACAACTGTTTTGGTGGGGATTCCTGGTGCTTCCTACTATGTCATCTTACCAGAATCTTCTTGATTCTGCCCTGTATTCTCAGCTTCATCATTTCATATCTAGATAATTGGAATAGAGTCTTCATCTTCCTGTCTTTAACCTTACCATCCTCTTATTACTCCAGGACCCCTCAAACTCCTATTAACTCCCAGAGTGATTTACCTAAAAGAACACTCTGAAAATATCAGTGAGATTAAAAACCTCTCCACAGCCTGGCATTACCTACACAATCAATTCCAAACAACCTCAGCATTGTGAATACAAGGCTTTCTATGATAGCATTCTTTCCCAGTTCCAGAGTCTCATTTTATGTCACTCCCATGAGCAGTATATACTTGGTAATAATGAATGTCTTATAGTCCTCTGATCTCATGATGCTTCATGCTTTTTAGCATGTCTGTTCATTTGATGCCTCTGCCTAAAAAGTATTCTTTACCAGTTTTTTTCATGAAGCTACCTCTTATTAGTCTTTCAGGATTCTCCTTTCTCAGAAAATATTATTTGACCTCGGCTGCCTCCTGGCTGTCTCAATGATGCCTGTTGATAGAATGCATACATCTAATCTGTATCAATGAATGCTAATCATTACATAGAAATGATTTATATTTCTCTTTCAAATAAAGAGCAAACCTAACACATTCAAAGACAACAAATTTGTCCCTTTTGTCTTTGTATTCCTACACCCAGAAAAATACTTGGCACAAATTAAAAGGTTAACCTGAATTCCTACCCCACATCCCAGAGTAAACTTGAGACAAAATAAAATTCAGAAGTGTAAAAAGTTATATATTTTTATAACCACTTCTATTTATATATTATGGACCCTGAATATTGGAAAATGAAATGGTTAGTATGAAGGACTCAAGAAGTTGTATCATCTACACCCATGTATTAGTTTCCTAAAGCTACCACAACAAATTACCACAAACTTAGTGTCTTAAAACAACATAAATACATTTTCTTATAGTTCTAGAGGCAAGAAATCCAAAAGTTGGTAGGGCATACTCCCTCTCAGAAGGCTCTAGGGGAGAATTCTTCCTCACCTCTTTCAGCTTCTGGTGGCTGTTGGTATTCCTTGGCTCATGGCCACATCACTCCAGTCTCTGCCACTGCCTTCTCCTCTGTGTCTTACAAGGGCTTGTTATTGGATTTGGGATCAACCCAGATAATCCAGAATGATTTCATTTTGAGATCTTTAACTTAATTCCATCTGCCAAGACTGCTTTTCCAATTATTTGGAAATTATTTGGACCATATGGTCATTTACAGATTCTAGAGATTTGGACATGGACACCCACTTCTAGAGAGCACCATTCAGCCCACCGTAGCGTGTTCTCTAGCCCCCAAAATTCATATCCTTCTCATATTCAAAATACATTCACTCTAACCCACATCCCCCAATATCTTAATCTACTATAGCATCAACTCTAAATTTAAAATCTCATCTAAATACTATCAGTTCAAAAGTCTCAAATCTCATCATCAAAACTGGGTCAAGAATACTCTGGGTATGATCCATCCTGGGGAAAATTCCTCTCCATTGACATGTGACATGTGAAACTAGAAAACAAATTATCAGTTCCTAAACTATAATGCTGGGACAGGTATAGACAGGATAGACATTTCTATTCCAAAAGAGAAAAACTGGAAGTAATAAAGGGGTCATCAGTCCCAAGTAAGTTTGAAATCCAGCAGAACAAATTCTATTAAGTTTCAAAAACTGTGACTAAGCCTGTGTGGCTCATAGCTCTGCCCTCTGGGCATGTGCTGGCTCCACTGGCCTCTGCCTCTGGGCCCCCCTACCCCCAGCAGCTTCAGTAATATAATATCTTAAATTTAAAGTCTTGATTTTAAGATAAAACTAACCAATATTGTTAGAAGTCAAGGAAAACAGTTACTCTTGCAAGCCTGGGTATAGTGCCTGAAAGGGAGCATGAGGGCTATTTCTGGGGTGTTGGTAACTAATCATCTGCTTTTTAGATGTGCATGTTGGTTACATGAATAAGTTCTTTTGTGAAAATTCACTGATATGTATACTTAGGATGTGACTTTTCTATGTGTAAGTTGTATTTCAATAAAAAAGATTTTTTCAAAAGGTTGTATCACAAGAAGCTTTAAGCAATAGCAGAAATGATCTTTGATGGAAAGTCATTTCCTTCAATTACAGCTCATGTTTTGTCTTTTCGATAATTACAATGTTATGGTAATGAAAGATGTTAAGTTACGAGTGTCCTCACCAGCTGACATAAAAGTGAGAAACCCATCTTAGTCTTAGATTAAAAGATATAATTTAGCTATCTTTCCTATTACACATTAAGAGAAGTATTTATTTCATTGTGCAGCCATAGGAACAGCTGCAAAGCAGTACCTAGTAATATCATTACCATTCAAGACAATAATCCAGGATTAGGAAATATTGCTGTGACCATTGTTTCGATGTCTAAATACAAATAGAGTCAATGATGGCAATCAGCTGAAGTAGAACCAGCACTGAAAACTGGTTTCCTGTGCCATATAATTCTGCTTGGCTATTTTTTTTTTTCCCTAAATAATAAGGCAAATAGAGAGGCAGTTGTGGGAAAACCATTACAAAAGACAACTTGATTTTAAGAATCTTCCATTTAACAATGATTGATATTAACAAATGTTGAACACAGACTACAGGGATAAGATATAACCATGTTCTTTCACTGGATTCAGGCCAGTGACTGAGAGCCAATGAAGAGTCAGCTAGGCTTCTAAATATGTTCACTGTGAGTCTTAATAGACAGTTTGGTATTGGTTTCAGGTATGTAATTTGGCTATACTTTTAAAGAGAACATACAGACACTTAAACATCAATTCAATCTCTTTGTGTTATTTCTGATGAGTTAGCTAGTTAAAAGCTAGGGCATGTTCAAAATTGTTTTCAGAGATCCCATAATTTAAGATTTGGCCATTAGTAGGTTGCAATTTTACATAAGTCCCGGGAAAACATCATATCCAATTCAGAATGCCCTATTTGGGAACATGACTGGTAATACCATAAACTTTATTTTAAGCATTGTCTACCTTGAAAACCAATTATCACAATACTGTTTTTGTACTAAAGCTCAACAATTTAGTTAATTAAATTCTTATATTTTATAAAACTTTTGGAATATGAGGGGAAAAAAACTTTGAGCTCAGGTATAATCAAAGTTCATTCTTTGACAGTCATTAATTAATTAATTTGGGGAGGCTTTCCAATAACAGCTTTTCAATCTCTCATCTCTATGAGCTCTTCCTGAGAATGCAAATTTACTGATTCTTTTTTTTTTTTTAAGATTTTATTTATTTATTTCAGAAAGAGAGTAAGAGATCAAGAGATCCTGGATTGTCTTGAATGGTAATGATATAAGTGGGGGGGGACACAGGCTGAGGGAGAGGGAGAAGCAGACTCCCCACTGAGTAGGGAGCCTGATGTGGGGCTCGATCCCAGGACCCTGAGATCATGACCTGAGCCAAAGGCAGACGCTTAACCCACTGAGACACCCAGGTGCCCTGCAAATTTACTGATTCTTAAAACTAAAAAATGTTGGTGTCCTAAAGCTATCTTAATAAATGCCATGTCATACCTTGGGGCCAGATTTCAATATATATGTATATATGACTATTTTCATACCAGAATTATTTGTGATGGTAATTTAGGGTTACTAGCACACAGGTTTTCAAACTTGGCTGATTAAAAATCAGCCTATCTGATTTCAGATATTCTTTGAATCAGAACTCTCTGACCTCTAACTTTCATTAACCCAGTCAGTAATTTCTAAGACTACCCTGAAATGAGAAGACATCTTTTGATATAAGATAGGGAAGAGTCTTGACCTGTCAAGATTCTGAATAAAGGGTGCCTGGGTGTCACAGTCAGTTGAGTGCTGGACTCTTGGTTTCAGCTCAGGTTGTGACCTCAGGATCATGGGATCAAGCCCCGCATCAGGGTCTGTGCTAAACATGGAGCTGGCTTGGGACTGTCTCTCCTCCTCCCTCTGCCTCTCACCCCCCCCCCCCCCCCGATCTCTCACTCTCTCTAAAATCAGCAAATAAATCTTAAAAAAGAGATTCTGAATAATTTTTCAAAATTGAGAGCAGTCTTTTATGATAATTTATATATTTTTAGTATAATTAAAATAAGAGATGATTACTCCAAACAAACAAAAGTCCAGAACCAGAGAGCCCCACAGGTGAATTCTAAACATTTAAAGAAGAGTTCATACCTATTCTTCTCAAACTAATCACAAAAAATACAATAGGAAGGAAAGTGTTTGAATTTATTCTATGAGGCCAGCATTACCCTGATCCCCAAGCCAGATAAAGACACTATAAAAAAAAAAAAAAAAGGAGAGAGAGAGAGAACTATAGGCCAATATCTCTGATGAACATAGATGCAAAAATTCTCAACAAAATATTAGCAAAACAAATCCAATGATACCTTAAAAAAATCATTTACCACAATCAAGTGAGATTTATTCCTGGGATGCAAGGGTGGTTCGATACTTGCAAATCAATCAATATGATGCATCACATCAATAAGAGAAAGGATAAAAACCATATGATCATTTCAACAGAGGCAGAAAAATCACTGGACAAAGTACAATACCCATTCATGATAAAAACCCTCAACAAAGTAGCTTTAGAAGGAACATACCTCAACATAATAAAGGTCATATAGGAAAAACCCACAGCTAACATACTCAATGGTGAAAAACTGAGCTATTCTCTATGGTGAGAAATAAGACAGGGATGTCCACTCCCACCACTTTTATTCAACAGAGTACTGGAAATCCTAGCCACAGCAATCAGACAAGAAAAAAATAAAAGGCATCCAAATCGGTAAGAAAGAAGTAAAACTGGCACTATTTGCAGATGACATGATACTATATACAAAAAACCCTGAAGATTCCACCAGAAAGGGGTGTCTGGGCGGCTTAGTCGTTAAGCGTCTGCCTTCGGCTCAGGTCATGATCCCAGCGTCCTGGGATCGAGCCCCGCATCGGGCTCCCTGCTCCGCGGGAAGCCTGCTTCTCCCTCTCCCACTCCCCCTGCTTGTGTTCCTTCTCTCACTCTCTCTGTCAAATAAATAAAATCTTAAAAAAAAAAAAAGATTCGACCAGAAAACTACATGAACTAATAAACGAATTCAGTAAAGTCACAAGGTACAAAATCAATATACAGAAATCTGTTGCATTTCTATACACTAATAACAAAGTAGCAGAAAGAGAAATTAAGAAAACAATCCTATTTCAATTACACCAAAAATAATAAAATACCTAGGAATAAACTAAAGGATATACTTTTTCCTTTAAAGGATACTTATACTCTGAAATATATACTCTGAAAACTATAAAATGCTGATGAAAGAAACTGAAGATGACACAAACAAATGGAAAGATATTCCATGATCATGGATTGGAAGAACAAATATTGTTAAAATGCCTGTATTACCCAAAGCAATCTACAGATTGAATGCAATCCCTATCAAAATATGAATAGTATTTTTCACAGAACTAGAACAAACAATCCTAAATTGTATGGAATCACACAAGACCCTGAATAGTCAAAACAATCTTGAAAAAATGCAAAACTGGAGGTTATGACAATCCTGGAGATCAAGATATACTACAAAGCCATAGTAAACAAAACAGTATGGTACTGGCACAAAAACAGACACACAGATCAATGGAACAGAATAGAGAGCCCAGACATAAACCTTATATGGTCAATTAATTTTTAACAAAGCAGGAAACAATATGTAATGAGAAAAAGTCTCTCCAACAAATGGTGTTGGGAAAACTGGAGAGTTACATGCAAAAGAATGAAACAGGACCACTTTCTTACACCATACACAAAATAAATTCAAAATATATTTAAGAGTTAAATGTGGGGCGCCTAGGTGGCTCAGTCGCTAAGTGTCTGCCTTTGGCTCAGGTCATGATCCCAGGGTCCTGGGATCAAGCCCCACATCGGGCTCTCTGCTCAGCGGAAGGCCTGCTTCTCCCTCTCCCACTCCCCCTGCTTATGTTCCCTCTCTCGCTGTCTCTCTCTATCAAATAAATAAATAAAATCTTTAAATAAAAAAAAGAGTTAAATGTAAGACCTGAAACCATAAAAATCCTAGAAGAGAGCATAGGCAGTACTTTTTCTGACATCAGCCTCAGCAACATTTTTCTAGATGTTTCCTAACACACGGGAAACAAGCAAAAATAAACTATGTGGGACCACATCAAAATTAAAAGCTTCTGTACAGCCAAGGAAACAAAACTAAAAGACAACCTATGGAATTGGAGAAGATATTTGCAAGTGACATATCCAATAAAGGGTTAGTATCCAAAATATATAAAGAACTTATACAACCCAACACCAAAAAACCAAATAACCCTATTAAAAATAAATGGGCAGAAGGCATGAACAGACATTTCTTCAAGGAATACATACAGATGGTCAACAGATACATGAAAAGATGCTCACCATCACTCATCAGGGAAATGCAAATCAAAACCACAATGAGATATCACCTCACACCTGTCAGAATGTCTAAAATCAACAACACAAGAAACAACATGTGTTGGCAAGGATGTGGAGAAAAAGGAACCTTTGTGCATTGTTGGTGGGAATGCAAGCTGGTACAGCCACTGTGGAAAATAGTATGAAGGTTCCTCCAAAAGTAAAAATAGAATTACCATATATATCATCCAGTAATCGCACTATGGGGTATTTACCCAAGGAATACAAAAACACTAATTTGAAGGGATATATGCACTCCTAGGTTTACTGCAGCATTATTTACAATAGCCAAGTTATGGAAAGAGCCCAAATGTCCATCGACTGATGAATGGATAAAGAAGGTGCGGTGTGTGTGTGTGTGTGTGTGTATACAGGAATACAACTCAGCCATAAAAAAGAATGAAATCTTGTTATCTGAGACAACATGGATGGATCTAGAGGGTATACTGCTAAGTGAAATAAGTCAATCAGAGAAAGACAGACATCATATGATTTCACTCATATGTGAAATTTAAGAAACAAAACAAATGAACAAAGAAACAAAACAGACTCTTCGATATAGAAAACAAACTGGTGGTTGCCAGGAGGAAGGGGATTGGAGGTGGGGAACAAGTGAAATGAATTAAGAGTACATTTATCACGATGAGCGCTGAAAAATGTACAGAGCTGTTGAATCACTATACTGTACACCTGAAACTAACGTACCACTGTATGTTAATTATACTGGAATATAAACAAACAAACAAGAGATTATTAAAGTACTATTTATCACGAGACAGAATTATGGGGTCATTAATAATGGCTGAAGACTACTAAAATCTCTAACCAAAAGCACAGAGTGATGGCAACACCTTTTGGTGTAGTGATTAGTAGGTCAGGACTAGAGTGATAGGATCTGTTAGGATTCCTAGACTCCGTGTCACTGACTAGCCATGTGACCTGGGGCAAATTACTTAACTTCTCTCTCCCAGAATCTCCTCAGTAAAATGAGGATTACTATTTCACATGGTTGTTGTAGAGATTAGTTAATTCATGTGAAGCACTCGAAATAAGGCTTAGCTCAATAAACGTTAGATATTATTATCTGTGAGATGACTAATGGCATGAATACTGTTCTCTAGAGAGCCATGTAGTAGTAGTACAGACGATTTAATTTGGTTATGTAAACTGCCCATGTAAAGGGCACTCTGTGATAGCAAATGTTGTAGTTTATCTAATATCACTCTTCTTGTTCTTCAATGTAAGTATCATTTAATTCCCTATTCACTTTTAGTAAGTATCCACATTAGTTCAAAAGAGACAAAAAGAGGCAGTAGAAATATACTCTGGAATATACTGGTCTGACTGATTCCTACCAAGACAAGTTTAGTGGGGGAAAGGGGAAACACCCTCAAACCAATCTTTCTAGTTTTACTTATGCTTAATGAGTTCCTCAGACCAAGGTCAATGAGCACAAGAAACACAGTTATAGATCATGCCACCTGACAGACATAGAAGCAGCAGGAATAGGAGGGGTACAAGCATGGGGGCAGGAAACCTAGGTTGATTTATTTGCTTTGAGACAATTCAAGAGGGATAAGGAAATTCAGAAGATTTATAAATTCCCTGTTGCATCATAAAAGGCAGCAGCCTGACAATAGGAAGGGCAAGTTAGATTTGATGCTAGAAAAGAAGGGAAGAAAGAGTCTTATCAGATTTTTGTGAAGAATTTTCCTACATCTGGAATTGATGACAAAAAAGATGGAACAGATGGATGAAAGGAGACTGGGAGGAATCCAGATTTCCCCACATCTCCCAACCTCTGGACTTTGCTTAACTCCAAACAAGCAAAACTCATCAAAAGATGATCTATTTCTTTGTAGAATATAAAAAAGGTTTTCAAGGGATACTAAGTAACTAGGATTTTTTTTCAACCTCAAAATGCAATACTTTCATAAAATAAGCAAATTTCTATAGACAGATTTAAACAATCCTTACATACATATGTGTTTTCTTATGCTTTATAATTGCTTCTTTTATTTTATTATTTTTTTAAGATTTTATTTATTTATTTGACAGAGAGAGGGAACACAAGCAGGGGGAGTGGGAGAGGGAGAAGCAGGCTTCCTGCTGAGCAGGGAGCCCGATGCAGGGCTCGATCCCAGGACCCTGGGACCATGACCTGAGCTGAAGGCAGACGCTCAACAACTGAGCCACCCAGGCACCCCTATAATTACTTCTTTTAAAAATATTCCTAATGTCAGCAATTAGCAGATACTATAGCTATAAGAAAACACATTAATTTGTCAAAACATGGAAAATAAAGAACTTTAGACTTCAAAATTCCTTTTATCTATCCATACAATATTATAGATAAGGAAGATAAAACCCAGAGAGGTAAGTTAGACAACTTGTGGCCTGGCTTCATATAAATAACAAACAAAAAATAAATTAGATGCCAATATTTAGATATCAAGAGATTTAAAGGTGAAGAGGGTCAAAAAAACCCAACTTCCAGTTACAGGATAAATAAGTCCTGGGGATGTAATGTACAGCACAGTGGCCATCATTAACAAAACTGTACTGTATATTTGGAAGTTACGGATAGTAGATCTTAGAATTCTCATCATAAGAAAAATGTGTAACCATGTGTGTGATGGATGTTAACTACACTGATTGTGGTAATTATTTCACAGTACATACATATATCAAATTATGCTATACACCTAAAACTAACACAATGTTATATGTCGATTATATCTCAATTAAGAAAAGAGATTTATTACATAAAATTGTGGATTCTATGAAGAAAAAATGGATGCTTGCATAACATGAGGCTCACATCGTGCATGGTCCCAAGTTGGAAGTAAAACGCTGAAAGCATGTGGCCTCTAGTTAATCACAGTCTCTCTCTCTTACTGTTTTACACACTTCACTCACTTCTTTAACCTCTGATATATGCCTGGCTCATTCAGCCCCAGGGTTAGGTGCTATAAGGTATTTGAAAGCACTTTGTAAACTGTGAACTGTGCATGTTAGTTGATGGTGTTATTACTGCTTAAGATTATACACTTAGTTATCAAAAGAGTTGAAGCTAGAGCTCAGGTCTCTTGACACTCAGTTTCGTGCTATTTCTACCGTACCATTACAGAATGGGAATTCCTATATCTGAAGAAACAGCCATGCCCAATGAGAATAATTTGGCTTGGAATAAATAAAATTAATAGCTGTAGTATAATCAGTGAATAATTTCTCTTTTTCTTTCTTCCCCCACTCTCATGTTTCAACTTCTACCCAAAGGAGGATGAATGTGTAAATGAAAAAAGGCATAGAATGATTTTGCTAAGGAAAAAAAAACAAAATAAACAAACAAACAACAACGCAAACCAGATTTCATGGCTAGGAAATTCCAAACTACAAAGATGAGTCTTGAAGTGAAGATTAAAGTAGAGATTAAGATGAGGAAGTAGAAGGCAATTCCAGAGGTGAGGACAGTGAATGGGAAATGCTTTGCATCCAGTTCCTTTCAAATAAATCTGGATACTATCAGCAGGAAAAATCTAGCTGATCTTTATATTTGTAGTGGTTTAAAGAAAGAAATACATATACTGAATACTTAATACATTAAAATCCAGACTTGAAGGGAGATAGGATAATTAAAAAGAGATTAACATTTTTTAAAAGATTTTATTTATTTATTTGAGAGAGAGAGCAGAGTGAGAGAGCACATGAGTGGGGATGAGGGGCAGAGGGAGAGAGAGAAGCAGGCTCCCTGCTGAGCGGGGGGAGGGGAGTGGAGGGCCCCACAGGGCTTGATCCCAGGACCCCAGGATCATGACCTAAGCTGCTTAACCAACTGAGCCACTGAGATTAACATTTTTATCTGATCAAGTCAATAAGGGCTGTTGAATCATTAAATACTGATTGAACTGCAATCTTCTATTCTGGCAACTTCTGAATATTATGTGTTTAGCTAGACAGATGGTTTCCACTTTCTGTGATCACAAAGTAACAGTCACTTGCAGGAGACAATGGGAGACCGGAGAGCTGAGAGGTGGATATGTGTATACGGCAAATAAAGGAGGAAGCAGGCCCAGTCAAGTGCAACATCAAGGGGTGTGCCTGCACATCTGTCCTCTTGAAGAATGTCTGCTCCGTCAAGCAAAAGATACCTGGCACTATATATTTGTGGTGGACAAATGGATACTTGAATGCTCTCCATTATCAAACTGCCTAGTGAGATGGACAGATGACTACTAAATTTTACTTTCCACCAACAGCTTCTGCAGTACTCAAGCTACATCAACACTTGCTATGCCTATTTTCCCCTTTGTTCATTAACAACTCAGGAGCTCTTTGTAGCTTTACCTTACTAATATTCTCTTTCTAAAGAATGTAACATAGTTTTACTGTTCTCTCTCCAATTTTAGAGGTCACTTTTAAACTAGTGTTAATACTATAATGAATGGGTTTTTTCCAGTGGTTCCAGAATTAGCGACTAGGGACTAAAGCTGGGGGCAAAGAAGAGCTAAACAAGCCATATTTTAAAGAGAGCTTACTAAGAAGTGGCAGAAAAGGGACAACTATCCACCAGTCCAACATGTGAGCACATGCCTTTTTTTGCTTAAGACTGCTGTGGAGGTGATGTTAGGACTGGGAAAGGAATCTTGATGGCACAGGGAATTATATTCAATCACATGAGGGTCCCTGTGTCTGAGCTGAGTGAGAGGGCTCAAACAGAAGTCAATCCTAAATCCTAGTGTATTCAATCCTAAACACTGGGTGAGAGTAAAAGGAAAGGAAAGTGGCATCTCATTCCTGTGTTCGGTACCTACTCAGGCATCAGACTTGTTGATTTACCTTGTGCTTATCTGAGAAGGAAAAAAGACCACTGGAGACAGATGAAGGCTGGACAGAGAAGTACCAAATCTGTAGGCTTATAGATGCTCACTATTTAACAGGCATGGCAAAGATGCGTAAGTTCCCTATGAGGCAAGTGACATTAGAGAAAGCAGCCAGGTTTGTGTCTTTTGGTTACTGCTCTTCCTCAAGGAACTGGGTGTCAGTGTTGGTCAGAGAACTGCGTGAGAGGACTGCAACAATATCTGAGGGCCCCGACACCAAAGGAAGAAATAAACAGGAATGAGAGAGAACAGAACCTGCCCCTTTCCCACTGTAGGCCCTGCTTGTGAGCTGAGGTAGGGAAGGGAAGATGAAACCAGTTCTGCCTTGTTGTCTGATCTGCTTTCTGAGGTCATAAATTTAAACGGTCTTTTTTGGAGTCTAATATGAATATGGGATATTCTTCTGTCTGGATTCTTTTGCTTGGTGTGTTTTTGCGATTCATCCACATTGTTATGTGTGTTTGTAGTTCATTCCTATTTAATGCCAAGCAGTATTTCATTGCATGTATGCACCACAATTTGTTTATTCATTCACTTGTGATAGCCAGCCTTCAACGATCCCTGTCTAAGTTATTCACACAACTGTGTTGTTCCCTCCCGTATCATAGGGGGTTGGTTTATGTGCTCAACAGAATAAAGTTGAAGTGATGGTATGTCACTTCTGAGATTAGACTATAAAAGACATTGTGGCTTCCATCTTCCCTGCTCTCTTGGATCACATGCTCAGGGGAAGCGAGCTGTCATGTACTAAGTAACCTTATAGAGAAGACTTGATGGTGTATACAGAGCCAAGAGTCATATGAGTGAATTTGGAAGTGAATCCCGTAGCTCCAGTCAAGCATTCAGATAACTGTAGACCTAGCCAATAGCCTGACTACAAACTCATAAGGGACCCTGAGTCAGAACAATCAGCTAAGCTGCTCCCAGATTCCTGACACTCAGGAATTATGTGAGATAATGTTTGTGTGTTTTTAAAGATTTTATTTTTAAGTAAGCTCTATACCCATTGTGGGGCTTGAACCTACAACCCTGAGATCAAGAGTCACATGCTCCATTGGCTGAGCCAGCCAGGAGCCCCTAAATGTTTGTTGTTTTAAGATACTAAAGGTCAGGTAATTTTTACGCAGTAATAGATAATAATTTTAGTAACTGCCATGACAAAAACCTAAAATGTGGGAGTGGCTTTGGAATTGGGCAGTGGGTGGAAGCTGGAAGAGCTGGAAAGATTTTGAGGACAGTGTTAGTGAAAATGTAATGTGCCTTGAATAGACTGATAGTAGAGACGTAGGTTTTGAGGAGGCTACGAATGGGGCCCTCAAGAGAAGTGAGCAACATGTGAAGGGGATCCTTGTTTAGTAGTAGCAGAAAGTTCAGCAACAACATTACCAGCTGTAGTGTGGAAGGTCAAAAACTGCACTTGATGAACTGAGTGATTTAGTTAAGGAGACCTCCAGCTAGAGGCCTGAAGGTGTGTCCTGGTTCCTTCTTGCTTCTTTTTTTTTTTTATTTTTTTTTTATTTTTTTTATTTTTAAAGATTTTATTTATTTATTTGAGACAGAAAGCATGTGGTGGGGAGGGTCAGAGGGAGAAGCAGACTCCTCGCTGAGCAAGGAGCCCGATGCGGGACTCGATCCTGGTACTCCAGGATCATGACCTGAGCCGAAGGCAGTTGCTTAACCAACTGAGCCACCCAGGCGCCCCTCCTTCTTGCTTCTTATATGACAGGAAAGAAAAACACTAGTGTGTCCACCCCAAGGACAGCTTAGCTTGATCCTTTTATGTTTATGGGAACTTAACAAATATATATATATTTTTAAAGATTTATTTATTTGACAGAGAGAGACACAGCGAGAGAGGGAACACAAGCAGGGGGAGTGAGAGAGGGAGAAGCAGGATTCCTGCTGAGCAGGGAGCCCGATGTGGGGCTCGATCCCAGGACCCTGGGATCATGACCTGAGCCGAAGGCAGACGCTTAACGACTGAGCCACCCAGGCGCCCCGGAACTTAACAAATATTAAACTTACTGGCAAAACACTTCCATGAAGAATTTCATTCACAAGGAAAAGGCTTTAAATGAATAAGCAGCCTTTGAAATGTCTATTTTCTTGGCTAGTTAAAAGGACTTTTCGTAAAATTTTTTCTGTTTAGGAAAAAAAATGGTAAATCCAAAGTCGTGACCTTCACTAAACTGGGTTCATACTGGTATATTATTAGTATGCCCTCACACTATTTTAGCTCTGTTCAGAAAAAACCTATGCATACTACGGAGAATCAACAGTAAGTTTGGCAAGTAAGAATCCAATTATTTACCATGCTCCAACTTGGTAGTTCTAAACGTTACTCCAATAAGTGGGTCAGGGCCTGGGGCTAAGAATATGAAAACCAAATGTGAGTTGTGTTTGTTCTAATGTATTTGACCTATACTTTCATTTTTCAGAACAAAGTTGAGCCAGTTCTTCCCAAAACTTAGTAAATCTAAGAAACAATCACATTTTTACATACAAAACAATAGATTTACATTCTTTACTCAAAACTATGAGATAGGTAGAGAAAGATACTTCAAACAAAATAAAATGATTTAAGCTTGGCTTACTTAGAATCATTACTGAAACAGAATTTTCTTTCATCGAAACTGTGATAAGAAAAACATATGCACCAAAGTTGGAGTTGGAACAAATGATATTTTGTTGTGCCCTAACTCTCAGTACCAAACAAAAGGAACTTACTGAACTTTCAAAAATTCATTCTCCTTTGGACCATGAATAAGCATGAGAAATTTTAGTCCAAAGGATAATTTATTTGGAAAGTTCCAAGTGCCTGGAGTGGTTATGATAAGTTCCTTTTCAACTATAACCTCATAGTTAGCATATCATGCTAGTATAATAGTAGCCTTCACTGCTATAAGGAGGAAAAGAGAGATGATGGATTTCTCTTTAAAGGTGGGCCAATGGTCAGCCCTATAACATGTGAGAAAAGGGGTCTAAAGTCAAAATAAGAAGGGTGTTAACCTATACACACATTCTGCTCACTATTAACAAGGATGTAAAATAACCCAAAATAAAGGAAGCAAAAGAGAACAAGTCCATATTATAGAATAGGTTGTTTCTGAGTGAGATATGTGGATAGCACATTGTATAGTGTCATTCTCAGTAACCAGGGATGAGGAAGTCTGAGAGAATATATAGATGTGGGTTTATGGATGATTGAAGGTATGCTAAGCTGGACTGTAGTTAAGTGCCAACTCAAAGCATAGGCCAGTTTCCTGGACCTAATCAGAGGTCGTCAAAGTCCTTAGCTCTACCTAATAAAGCAACAAATAACAGTATCATACAAGGTATCATAGATATCATACATAGCTCCTTGCAAGAGACTAAAAAACTTAACTAGAGAGTGGGCAGAACTTAATAAAAGACAAAGTATAATTCACTTCAGATATTTTTCATACTGCACTTATTAAAAATACTTGGAGCAAGACTGAAGCAACCCATTTCCATTAAGAACTTAGAGATTAGGGAAATAAAGTAGTCTTACGAGGGTTAAACAAATAAAATACACATAACACAAGAGAAAACTAAGAAAGTAGATGGTAAGTAACACTTGACTGAACAGTATAGGATCACCTCCAGTACCAATCAGGATCACCTGGGTGTAACTGCAATGAAACAGAACTGGTACAACTGGGAAAGACTGTGAACAGAAAGGTGACATTCAGACTGAACAGTAAAAAGAGTGGTTAGCTGAGAAATGTGCAGATGAACCTGGCCATTAGTATCTGACAGTCAGCTAGCTTCTCCACATGACAGACACCTTTCTGCAGAATATATACCAGGAGATCCTGACACATCACACAGCTCTGTACTTATATACTATATACAGATCTTCTCCAGGAGATCTTAGTTTTTGGGTCGTTTTTTTAAATTTATTTATTTAGAGAGAGAGTGGGAGTGAGTGGGGGGAGGGGCAGAGGGAGAGGGAGAATCTCAAGCAGACTCCTCACTGAGTGTGGAGCCCGACACGGGGCTCCATCCTACAATGCCAAGATCATGACCCAAGCCAAAATCAAGAGTTGGATGCTCAACTGACTGAGTCACCCAGATGCCCCAAGAAGATTTTGGTTCTAATTGATCTTCAAACTTCCTGAACAGAAAGAGGAGAGAGATAATACTCATTTTGTTTGGGAGAAATGAAGCACGGATACATAGCAACTTATCCAAGGTTTTTCTGTATCCACCAAACTATATATATGCATTATTTATGATTCTTCAGGCTCACTCAGCTAGTATACTTAGCTATCCTTAATCTATTTATAATTCTTGTATTTGAGCATTTTGGAAACTGACAATTTGTTCAGAATATATAAAATAAGGACAAATTAAAATGAGTTCAGAGTTCTTACAATGAGAAATTGTGTGACAAATCACTAATAAATATTTTTGCTCAATTTTCTTGTGTAGTATGAAAGAAGTACAACTTCTATGCCAAACTAGATGACCTGAAAATTCTTATGTGACAAAACATCTAGGAATGCCAGATAAAGTAGTTGAATGTGCAATAAAGAGACGTCTCCAAGAGCCATGTTTATTTGCTTACCTTCTATCACCAACACCTAGGGGAGGGCTTGGCATATAGTAAGCACTAAATAATAATTGGTGAATTTACTAAATTAGTTTAGATGAGAGTCTGGAAGGGTCTGTTAACAGTAAAGGGTGTGGGTCAAGGAAGAAGAGATTCCTGGACAGCAGGGGAAATGCTAAGGCTGTCTTGAATTACAGCCGCAGCATTCCAATTAGGAACACCGATAGGATAGTGTATGCTATTTGTGCTAAAGTACGACCTACTCTTTGATACCTATAGTTGATTTGTGCTATTAGCTGATCAGTGGCCTTTATTTTACTTTCTGTGAAATGGAACTACATTATTAATAACCTGTTTTCCTCACAGGAGATATTGTTAGAAAATAATTATAGAATTTTGCAAACACACTAACGGGGAGCAAGACAAACACTCAGCATTACAGAGAGCCAAAGGTGTGTGTGTGCAATAAAAGATGTGAGGCCATCCTGACTTTACAAAGATCTTTTTAAAACTCAACTGATTTTTGATGTCAGTATCCCCACAGAGGAGAGTTCCTGATAGTTGTCTTAACATATCATCAATGAGAGTAGTTCCAGTCCTGGAGGAGAAGGGGAATACAGAAGGTATAAAGAATCACAGGCTTAATGCTGACAATAATTTTCATAAAAAATTATGAATACAAGAAATTAATATTTGAAAAGAAAACGTTAAAGCCTAAAACATTTTCTGTGATATAACTCAAAAGCAGTGATTGATTTAAAAAAAAAAAAAGCAACCAATCAAAATTTGGGGCTTCTCATTATGAGTTAATTGCCTTATCTACTTATTTTACTTAGATCTAATTTAGCATTATCTTATTACAGAAAGTAGAGCATTTGCCTATGGAACTCAAGAGCTTAAAGTTCACAGTGAGTAACATCATCAAGAACTAACTTTCCAGGGTAATCTGTGATTATGAAAAATTAATATTTTAGAGGTGGTTACTTCAGATTATTTTTTAAAAGCATAATGATTTTCTAATTTTTGTTTTATTTTTGTATTTTTAAAAGATTTTATTTATTTATTTGACAGAGAGCTAGAGAGAGAGTATAAGTAGGCAGAGCGGCAGGCAGAGGGAGAAGGAGAAGCAGGCTCCCCGCTGAGCAGAGAGCCGGATGCAGGGGCTCCTGGGATCATGACCTGAGCTGAAGGCAGACGCTTAACCGACTGAGCCACCCAGGCGCCCCTTTTGTTTTTTTAAAAAGAAACTCATCCTGAAAAGCAACTAAATTAATTCAGTCTAAATCTCAAGTGGGTGGTCAGCTAAATATTCTTTAGGAACAATAGTTTTAAACCTGCAGAACCCTGAAACAACTACTCTGACTGCCTGCTCTCGGAAGGAGATTGTAATTGCTCTTTAATTCATGCATGTCACATTCATAGGTGATAAAGGTTCAGGGGGAATTGCTTAGGTGGGCAATTTTCTTAATCCCATGTAAAGGCCAAACAGACTGGCCGCACAGGCTACCTGCTGGATAGTTACAGACTTAGAATATCCCTTCACTATCCGTATATAGGTTGGGGACCCAGGGGACCAAACACTTTATAATCGCTCTGAAGTTGAAAAGTCTCCATATACTCAGGATGGTCAAAGTCTCTGGGAGGCTGGCTCCCAGCTGGTGCTTTTAGGAGTTGTTTGCAGATGGTTCAAAGAAGGCAGAACGTGAAGGCGCACCGTTAGAACAACAGCATGTTTAGTTCTGCTATAGGACTGCCATCTCCAAAGATTTAAAAGAAGCTAAATTATACTTCACTGTAATTTTGTAGCTTCAAGTTCATATCACTTCTTTTAGTAATTTGAAGAACAGGGACAAATCCACCACTTCTTTTTTGTTTCAAGTTCTTCGGAGGCAGAGAGGGGAGCATTTGGAATATAAATAAATACCCTTTCCTATATCTCCGGAGAACAAATGAGTGCCATAAAGACTTGAAATAGCATTGTTTGTATTATTATTTTTTTTAATAAAAAAAAAGATTTTCTTTATTTGACAGAGTGCAACGGAGTATAAGCAGGGGGAGTGGCAGAGGGAGAGGGAGAAGCAGGCTCCCTGTTCTACAGGGAGCCTGACTCGGGGCTCGATCCCAGGACCCCGGAATCATGATCTGAGCCTAAGGCAGATGCTTAACTGATCGGGCCACCCGGGTGCCCCTGCACTGTTTGTATTATTCTAATTCCACTACAACTTTTCTAATTACCAACTGTCTGGAATTTCCACAGAAGATGGTAGGAGTAAGAAGAGAACCAGCTCTCGTCCCACCACTTAGTCCTTGTGGAAGTTTACCCAAGAAATTTAATCTTTTGGGGTCTCAGGTGGTTCATCTACATAATAAAGATATATATATATATATATATATATACAGAACTGTGTTGAGGATTAGATATGATGTATACAAAGCAACTGTGCCCAGCATATTATAGTCAACGGATAAGTGGTAGCCATTTTTGTAGTTATTCTATTTTCACATATTTCTGCAAAGTCATACGAGTCAGGGATAGAAGAGGCATGTATGCAAGTGGAAAGTCACAGAACTAGAGAGTGAGTGAGACAGAACGCATGCTTGGAGTTATAATGTTCTAGTGCTGACAATTTCAGGCAGGTGGGCATTTTAACAATGCTCTTCGATGATGAAAATGTAAGACTTAAGAAAAACATATTAAAATTATTTTTGAAAACGGCTATCTTATAGTTGTATCATTAAAAAAAAACAGGAAGAAAAAAGAAGGATAAAGTGTACCACTTATTCTCCTAATTGCTCTGAGAAATATGTTCTTCCTCACAGGAGTAGAACACAATGTCTAGTTGTAGAATTCTAAATACTACAGTCATATTGAGGGCCGCCTGACTGGCTCAGTCGGTAGCATGTGACTCTTGGTCTCAGGGTTGTAGACTTAGAATAGAGATCACTTAAAAATAAAATCTTAAGAAAAATACTATAGTCCTATTGAAAATTCAACAGTTATTATAGATGACTGAATGAGAGCCATAGCTGTTGAAGTCCCCCCTTTTCTCAAGGTAGCCTGTATCACCCATAGCACAATGCTCACTGTGAAACAGAGATCTCTGAGAGGGAACAGCAGTGGGAGCTTAAGTGCTGTGGGTGTGAGGTAGGTAACATTATCCAAATGTTACAGGTGAGGAACATGAATCTCAGAGAAATAATGTGTCTAACTGGTAAAAGAGACAGCTAGAGGTACAACCTAGGTCTGATTAGCTGCCAGGCTGTTAACTAGGAAGAGAGACATTCATTTTCCATGAATACAATATTTGACACACAGTAGATACTCAAAGAATCTGAAATGAATGGGCAAATAAATCATGTAATGCAGGGATGATTTGCTTAGGTTGTCAGCAGGAAAAGATGGGAAGGCTCCCTTCTACAGAATGGTTTTGCCAAATGTTTAGAACAACTAGTATTTTAAGCACTATACTGTGAGCTTCTTTTTTAAGGCAAGTACTGTCTCTTTCTATCCCTCATGCCTAGACCATGCTGGAACAAAGGAATATATTGTCTGACATTTCATCCTAATGCAGAGGATTCTACAATCATAGCTGTAAATGAGATTGTCTAGATTTGAACCAAATCAGTTTAAGTTTGTAGCCTTTCCTCTTCTAATGTTATAGTTGACCTTTAAAAAACAGGAAAAAAACCAAACCAAACCAAACCATGCAGCTTGTCTTGAAAAGCCCAATCTGCCCATGACACATTCTGTATAGAGCACACGGGGGCAGAGCCAGACTTCACAGTAACAGCAAATACAATATGAGGTTGTAAAATCCCCGAGGCGAAAAGAAGAAAATAATGCTGAGAGAAAGGCCATCTTGTGACAGCTGCTGTGGCTAAACAGACTGTGTTCAAGCTTTCCAGGGTTCCATGTGAGTTTACATTAAATCCAGCGTGGGTGCTTGACAATCACAGCGGGGGCTTCTTCATGACTTATAATCCGAACACACTGGTTGGCACCCACCATAGCACATCTGGAGTTTGTTAGACAACCTTTATTTTTCAGTTTTTTCATTGGCTCCAGCCTCTTCCTCTGATGCAGCCTCTCCAACTGCTGCTTTGCCATGAATGAGTCAAGGAGACAAGCTGCCCTGGGGTGGGTATGCAAATTGGGCCCATTTAAGCGGGTGACCCCCAAATCTGTAAACCCCTTGTTGCTTCACCTCTTTCAAACACTAGGAACTGCACATGAATGCCAAGAGCCCATCAGGCAGTGGCAGCTCCACTTACTGGAAAGCCTGGTCAACGCTGACTGCCTCCTTGGTAGGAAATAGCCTTTAGACTGAGGCACATTCCAGCAATTCAAGGACTAGAAGCTTTAAATTAAAACAATATTGATGCCATATCCTCTTTCCAAAAGGCCTCTTTCTTGTCTAAAAGTTAGTACACACACTTAGAAAAAATTAAAGAATCAAATATCTTTGGCAAGACCAGTTCCTTCTTGCTCACAGCATCCGAGACACTCTGAGAGGGCAGGAATGTGAAACTTTACATGGAAAGCAGACAAAAAACACTGTTGGAAGGACTCCCAAGAACTACATTTATCTTTCTCCTTACATAGATCACATCACTACAGAATATTCAGGGCATATAGTGGGATGGAAAGACATTAAGCTGCTCTTTTTTAAGATTATGAGTTCATAGATTAATAAATATCCTTAACTTTCACCTATTGAAAACAAATAGCCTTGAGAACGAAGTAATCAAAAGCCACTATGAATGAGATACAGTACTCTAGTCTGCTAGACATTTTATTCTGTTTGGTGCCTGAAAGTAGAGGGACCAGGAACCACTTAAATCTTACGTCTATATATTTAGGCCTAACTACTTAGGAGAACTGATATTGCTAAATATACACACCCACAAACTAGTGAACGCTTCTTCAACAGTACCCTCCTTTTTCATGTATCAGCACCTCCCCCACAGCAGTTATACAACTGACAAATATAAACTGTATATATTTAAGGTATACAATGTGATGTTTTAATATATGTATACATCATGAAATCACTATCACAATAAAGCTAATTGACATTTCTATTACTTCACAGTTACCTTTTTTAAGAACACTTAAAATCTACTCTTTGCAAATCTCAAATATACAATAGGATATTAACTATAGTCACCATGATGTATATTAGATCCCCAGAACTTATTCATCTTGCATAACTGAAACTTCGTACTCTTTGACCAACACCTCCCCATCTTCCCCACCTTCCCAGGCCACTGCAACCACTATTCAACTCATATTATCAGCTTCGATAAGCCAAATTTCAGTTTTGAACTACTGGGCAGATGTCTTTAATATTAAGCACATTCTTCCTGTTTTACTTAACAGGTATCCAAATACTAGATGATGTCTTCTTCCTGTGGCAAAATATTTTAGGACACTGGAAAAGATCCTTCTGCTTATAAATGAGCAAAGGATTATTTTTTTACTGGTCATCGACCTATCCTATAGAAAAGGGACATCTTTTGGTATTTATGTGGTTGGCCACATAAATAAACATAAAATCTATTTCTAAGCAGTTTTAATATTGGTCTACAAACAGAAATATCTTTATTGCTTAAATATTGATTCTTGTTAATTGGAACATTAAATATTATGTTAAAAATGCTATCAATTGATGACTGATCCCCCAGAGTAGAAAAGAAGAAATTCCTTCACTTGAAAAACTCTTTCCCAGTCTTATTACTTCAGGTAGAAGAGCAAATCCAGGCAGACACAATGCACAGAAAATGTTACTGAGACTGCAGATGATACCAGAAGACAGGACTTGCGGACACTGCAAATAGTATAGGAATGGTCAGTGAAGAGCATTAAGATAAAGAAGGGGACTTAGATTTTAAAATTCAGCTTTCTCTTCATTCGCAAAGATTTTTTCCCCCAAGTTTTAAAATTGTCATAAGACATATATAACATAAAATTTATCATTTTAATCATTTTTAAGTGTCCATTAAGTACATTTACACTGTTGTCCAACCATTAACAAAAGGGAAATGTTTAGCTTTTATTTTCACAGGTCTTACATAAATATTAAGCATTAAATTTGGGGAGGGATTAGGTTGGAATAAGAAAAGGGCAAAACTTTGCTCTTACCTTCAAAGCTTACTCACCTCTGAGTAGCTAGAAATTGTTTAAGTAAAAATATACTTAGTGCCTTCTATAGTAGGACTTTGGTTGGATGTAAAAAATAAGCCTTTTTCATTTTAAGCGGGCAGAATTTTGCTAATTTCATTCAGCTATGTTAAAAAACCCTCTCATAGGGGTCTTGTAACATCTTCTAAACCAGTGCTTTTACCAAGAACACTCTAATTCCGAGATATAGCCAGAAGATTTGTGAAGAAGATTAAAGTCCCTGCTAATGAAAACTAACTAGAGGCGCGCCTGGGTGGCTCAGTTGGCTAAGCAATGGAACTCTTTGATTTTGGCTCAGGTTGTGATTGCAGGGTTGTGAGACTGAGCCCTGCAAAGGCCTCTGTGCTGGGTGTGGAGCCTGCTTAGGATTCTGTCTGTCCCTTGCCTCCCCTCTCTCCCTCTGGGGGAAAAAAACAAACAACCTAGCTAGATAAAAAGATCAGACGTCTAATATGAGACGCGAGACCTTAAAATATAAGCTGGCAAAGACAAAGGTAGAGAATGGCGTGAGAGCTGGTCTTACTGCCCCTCCACCATGGGCCCTCCCTGGCATTTCATTATACCTGCTGCTTGAGCTGCTGCACCAGACGATCCTTCTCCCGCTTCAGTGCAGCCACTTCCTCTTGGGTCTTTTTCTTAGAGGATGAAAGCTCCAAAAGAGCTATGTTGGCATCTTTTTCACTAATGGCAGCCAGAAGAGCTTCTTGCCTACAAAATAAAGAGAATTCCAGGACTTTCATTTATCCTCAAAACAATCCTTTGAAGTTACTATTATCACCCCCATTTTAAGGGTGATGAAACCAAGGCTCAGAGAGTTTATATAGCTTGCCCAAGCTCACATTTGAAGTAAATGGTGCAGATGGAATCCCACTCAGGTTTCTCTGACTCTAAATGTCTTTATCATGTGTTATACTGACATCTTAATAAAGAGTTCCGATTTATAGTTAGACTCAAAAAGTAAACAAAATTAATGACTTTTTAAAACTAAGAATAAAACTATCACCCACACATTTTACCCATTTAATTCATTCTTTTGATAAGCATTCTGTACCTGCCAGGCAAATTGAGGCATTACTGAAACTGAAAACATTCTTACGTATAGAGTGTGTAACAAATTGTAAACATTAGGAAATAGGATTTAGAAAATCAGCCACCTGTTCTCGGGGCATTCTAAACATCTACAATTCTTTCTCTCATCAATGCAAATAAGTTTCCAGTCGTGGCTTTATTTGGCAATGATTTGTGCACTTTGAAACAATAACTTGAACCTTACAGATTCCTTGTGGTTTAGCTAACTACTTTTTGGTTCACATCCAGAAGGAAAAGAAGGTGGGATTTAGAAGAGGGGTGAACACGAGAAATTTACAAAATAATCTGAACGAAGTTGGTGAACAATTAGTCTCCTCGGCAAAAATGCATTCCTCAATAGCTCATCTATTATTTAAGTCATGTGTAAGAACGCAGATTTGATTTACAGGAACTATTTAAGTGGCCTGAGCTTTTGACCTGAGGAAATGCTGAATCTGAGAATGAACTGCCCAAGTTTAACCTTGCTTCTGTCTTTTGTTAAGATAATTATGCTTCAATAGCAGTCATCTGGAAGAGTTTTAGTTTAGCCACAAACTGGAAGACTATCTTTTGCATATTCTGACAAGGATTTTCTGTTTTCTGGATGGGTAGTTCTGGAGAACTCTGTACAAGCAGTACTAACAAATGGAGGAGAGAGATCAGCTTACATCATGGAAATGAGGATTTGTTTAACCAGTCTTTGTTGTTGGAAGGGAAGAAGATTCTCATTGACCCCAGTGTAATTTTCCACTGTCCCCACACTCTATATAATTCTAAAAAACGGCAGACGGCTTATCCCATGAAGCTTTAGTCAACAGCAAAGGGATAGCAATAGTCTAAATATATCTAATGACCACTTGAAAAAAATATGTTAAGTGGTGAAATGAGCTTAAAGGTGAAGGAGTTCAAGTTGGTCTCGCTATGCACAATTTCCTGCTCATTGCCGTCATCTGTTCCCTTTGGGGAAGCTCAAAGACTGACAAAGCTGGAATGAGAAATGTGTTTTCTCAATAAGGGTGCTGCAGTACTTCTGTGCACCAATAGTCAGAATTACACATTTAGCAGCAGGCAAATAACAGAAGATGAATGAAAGATAAATTACTCTATCCAATCAGATGAAGTAAAGAGCACCTTTGCAAAATGGAAGATACAAAGGTGATGGGATCTGAGTTCCACTCTGTGCTTAAGGAAAGCATCATAATGTGAAATAGTAAAAATTATTCTGTGTTGGTGAAGCATCTTGACTGAATTCCAAATTCTTTTATAAATGATATGGCTGGCCAGCTAGTGTGGTACAGTTAATCTCTGGGGTAAAATGTCACATTCCCAAACTGCAATATGATATAACAGGTGACAATTCAGATTCTAAATTTTAAAATAAAGGATGTAGTACTAGACTCTGAGCCACTGGAATAATGCCTTTCTTACTAAGATATATAATTTTAAGTCTTTTGTTCTTTTTATATAAAATCCAAATAGAAATTTTATTATGTCATTTATGTTATTTTTTATTGAGCATTGATAATATACTACAAACTGCACAGAATCAAACTTCCCCATACCCATCACTCTCAACCTCTAAAAATTCCCTAACAGCTTAACATACCACTGTCTTTTCCATTTTAAAAGTATACTCTTAATAGTGATTTCTACATGTGTATGTGCCTAACAAGGTCAACTGATAGTCAAGAGAATAAAATGTGTTGATTACATACTGCACATATAAACATAAAAACTTTGGTTAATGTCATTATTTTTATGGATATATTAGCTTTTATGTTTTTCTTTTGTTTTTGGAAAGAGAGAGAGTATTGTTCTCTTATCTATAATTTTGGTAAATTTGAAATACACAACTACAGGGGAGAGCAATCTCTTAAAATTTGGAAGATAGGCAAGAATATTAAAGCTAATAAATAGTAACAGCCATCTAATTTTTGGGAATAAGAAAAATTGCTGTTCCCTCAATACATCTGATAGAAAAGACCATATGGTATGGTTGAACTTATGCGGTTAAGTTTTACAGAGAGCACTCGAAAGTGTTGAAACTAAAAAATTTTAAAGAACGCCCTGCTTTTCAGAGGGAATGGAATTCAGAGTGGAAAAAAAAAAGCAAATTACAAAAAAAATCTTATTTTAGTAGCCACTTAACTCTTAATATAATTGGTTCTTTGAAAAAAGAAAGGTATTTTCTGATAAAAGTAATATGCACTCCTGGAATAAAAACTGGAAGATCCAGAAAACTAAAAAGAAGAAAATAAAAATACCAGAAATAGTTCCTTTTTAATCAGAATCAATTGCTTGAGACGTGGAAGTCAGCTATTCTAAGTCTAACATGGCTATTTTAAAGAAAATGAACCTTGATGGGGATTAATAATTGACTTTAAGAGCTTTACTAACTAAAGACTATCTACAGAAAAGGAAGACTTGCTAGTGAAGCACATTCTGACTTCATTTCCCATGAGCCCCTAGGGAGTAATACAAGCACGTATAATGTGAAAGGTAATATATGTATGCCACAAGCCCAGAGCAAAATAAGAACTGCAATGCTCGTCCTGCTAAATTACTCTCCTTGTTCTGTTAATGTCTTTTCCTCATTTAAAAAAAAGAAAAGAAAATGTATACACAGAACCTTTCAAAGTGATTAGTGGCCCCCTACTGCTTGACTAACATGCCATATTACTTGCATAATGAGTAGGTAGTAGCAGAAATCCAACTTTAAGTCATTAAAGAGGTCTTTTCAATCCATCCCTGGTGCTTTAAAGTACATAACAGTTGAACCTGCCCTTTGACCTAAAAATTCTAATAGAATCAAGATGTCTCTAAAAGTACTCTACTGTGTCATTTGAGCTTTAAGAAACAGTAAGACCCCCTCCTCTGTCCCCTTCTCCCTTCTGAGAACATTTAGAAATAGGATGCAAATATCCAAGGCAAATGGAGCTCAAAATCTTTTTCATAATGCCTGAACCTTTGATAACAATACAATATTAGCCTGCTATCACTAGTAAAAAAGAAATATAATCAGTGTTGGAATGATGGTGGTAAACAATTTAAGAGTGAGTCCTAAATATGTGAGTGTTTTTAACAGAAATGACAGACAGAAAAGGGGTATGAATGAAGGGATGCCACCAAGGTTTATTTTTCCCTCTTCCTCTAACTGGGTATTTAAAATTGAATGATTACACAATCATGTTTCATAAATTCCATAATCCTGAAAACATCAGGAGAGAGATCAGAGGAAAGTAAGAATAAGGTCAGTTGCTTTAGATCTATTACTGTCATGACATGTAAGCATAGTTTAATCTACTTCAATTTTAAAATAAACCTGAAATCTAGATTCTCTTATTGATGCCTCCTTGATTCTGATGCCTCCTTTACTTATTATTTAACCATTTAACTATCCAGAGTGAGTAGTAAACTACTGGGATATCTCTCCCACTCTTCCATCTCATTTCCTGAAAAAATCCTTTTGATTATTATTTTCTCTAACTTCACTTACAGAGGGGACTCAGAGAGTAAGGTGGACACTCTACCTTAACTAAGCTCAGTGAAAACCAGCCTGTGGGTGAGCCTACTTGGGCAATCCTGACTGAAATGTCTGATCTTTCAAGCTTTGGCCACCGACTGTCTTATTATCTCTGTTCTAGGTACCCCAAAATATCTTTAACGTAGAATGTCAACACTAAATAAAACTTTTCATCTACCATAATAAATTTTTTTCCATGTTAATTAAAGCACTATATTCCTAGATCCATAGGCTGACAACATCTAAGTAATTTGACTTCTTTGCTCTCCCTAACCAATGTTCACATTTTGTTTGTTCTTCCGAATAGTTTTTAATGAGCCCGTGGCTTTGTATCTGCAAGTTCACTATCATAGTCACTACCATCCTTTTATCATGGGTCTACATCATTTTTTTAAAGATTTTATTTATTTGACAGAGAGAGAGGAGAGAGAGAGAGAGAGCACAAGCAGGGGGAGTGGCAGGCAGAGGGAGAGGGAGAAGCAGACTGCCTACTGAGCAAGGAGCCCCATGCAGGGCTCAATCCCGGGACCCTGGGATCATGACCAGAGCCGAAGGCAGGCACTTAACCAACTGAGCCACCCAGACACCCTGGGTCTATATAATTCTTAAGCCCATTCTGATTTCACCATCCTTCTACAATGTCCTACTCTCCTAATTCACTTTGATCTGGTTTCTTACCACATTAAGTGCTTTGGCTTAATACCTGACCAGCTATAATTTTCAACCGACTTCTTCTTCATTGTCCTCCAAGGATCCTGTATCACTGAGTTACTACTTGTTTTCACTTAGGTTTATGCTACGCTCTCTACCTGAAATCTGTAGCTTTCTCTCCTTTAAAACCTGACTCCTCACCGGACTGCTAATTTTTGTCTATTCAGCATTTCCTTTCAGTACGTTCACAGTTTAAGTGATATTAACAGGCATGTGCTCTGTAAATGTCCTTCTATTCTTCTACACATGCAAGGGTCTGCTTCCTCAACTATATTATGTTTATGGTTTATGTCTTTACAATTTTCTTTTAATGTTTCTATGAGTTTATTGGTTTTTCAATTTATTAGCTTGTTAATTTAAAAATATTTTTAAACTTTTTATTTTTAATTGTGGTAAAATACATATAACATAAAGTTGACCACTTTAACCATTTTTAAGTGTACATTCAGTAGTGTTAAGTATATTCACACTGTTGTGCAACCAATCTCCAGAACTCTATCTCACAAAACTCAAACTGTACCTATTAAAGAACTCCCCATTCTTCCTCCCCCTCCAGCCCTTGGCAACCACCATTTACTTTCTGTCTCTATGAATCTGATTACTCTAGGAACCTCACATAAAGGGAATCACACAGTATTTGTCTTATTGTGTCTGGCTAATGTCACTTAACATAATGTCTTCAAGGTTCATCTGTGTGGTAGCATGTATCAGAATTTCCTTCTTTCTCAAGGCTGAATAATTTCCACTGTATGTATATGCCACACTGTTTATCCATTCATCAGTTGATGGACATTTGGGTTGCTTCCACCTCTGCCTATTGTAAATAATATCCCATCTTTAATTTTTAAAATATATCATTTTCCTTCTAGAGTCTTAATTCATGGCTTTGCATGCCAGAAGCTTACAAATATTAATTTTCTGCACTGCATGTGCCTAAACCACTTACAATTTTTTCTTTTATTTGGTATGAGTTACTCTCTGCATCCTATATACTCTGATATTATTGTTTGTCTTCCTTTTTGCCTAAAGCCTTTGCTTCAAAATAGCTGGAATATAAGCTCCATGAAAGCAGGATCTTCATATGTTTTGTTCACTAATGTATCCCAAGTGCCAAGAACAGTTCCTGGAATGGAGTAGGCACTTCACAAATTTATCTTGAACCAATAGCACCTCCAATACTGACTCCATTTCTATCCAATGCGGTGGTTTGCTTTCCCAACTGTTCCAATGTATTCACTCATTGAAGCTATTCCCTTATTTCATTTTAAGGTTTTTTGTTTTGTTTTGTTTTGTTTTGTTTTTCCCCAATAGCATGGAAGGCTAGAGAGTAGAGAGAGTGGGGAAAAATGTGAAAACATGAAGAAAACCAAGACTGGAAGAGACCACTAACTTTAGCTAATTTATATTTCACTTAAAGAGTTTTGTTTTTCTCTAAGTAGACAGATGACAACTGGAGTCATAGGTTCAATTCTAGATGCTATAATTTAAGAGACAGTGTCAAAGTAGAGCGTATCCAAAGGAACGTGACAGAGTGGGGTTATAAAAGGGCACGTTAATCCAAAAAGATTTATCCATATAATATGATAATTGCTGTCAGAATAGCAGAAAAAGACATTTAATCTGTGTTCCTCTAGAGGGCACAAATGGCATTAAAGGGAGGAAAGTCACAAAGAGATTTCAGTTTATATAATGAACATCTAATGTATTAACTCTTGTTAACAAGTAGAATTGAAAGCCTAAAAACTAGTAGAGCTTTCCATGACTGGGTGTTTAAAGAGATTATCAGAGACACTGTATAAATAGTTTTGTTTCTGAGTTAGTCTATCTTCTTTAACTGTAGTATTTCAATAAAACAAATGAGATGAGACAATAAATGATAACTGCCAATAAATCGCATGGACAGTAGATGTTCAAGTAATACAGTACACAAAGAAATCACCTTGGGTTGAGGATGTGGGACCTGAGAGGGACCTTATTTTGACAGAGATAGTGAGAAAGAGAAAGTGGCAAGTGTAAAAGCACAGGCATATGTGAAGATACACTGCATAACTGGATTCGAGATTTTCTATGGGGAAAGAGAAACTGAAACGGTGGCGTTGGATCAGAGTAGAGATGGTCTGGGAATAGCAGTAAGGAATAAACATAGATTATGAAATCCGTGAGGATTCTGACCCAACCTTGACAAATAGGGGTTACTCAAAATGCTGAATAAAGAATGATTTGATTTTGATAATACGGTAGCATTAAAAGTTCCACAGAAGTAAAGCAAGGGTTTAGAAAAGACTGATTTAGAGGCATAGAGGAGAGATTGGATGCTTCTCAAAGCAGAAAGGTCAGAATGTTACTGCTGGAGATGTATTATGAATAGAATTCTCATATTATAAAAATTATTTTTAAGGAATGAAGAATAAAATGATGCTGTCTGAATTCTGGATTCAAGAGTCACAGGTGGGACTATGAAAAATTGCTATATAATTCAGTGAATATGAAATATAAAAATATATCACATTTATGTATTGATGCTGGAAAGTAACTTTCTTTTTTAAGATTTTATTTATTTATGAAAGAGAGAGAAAGAGCGCGTGCATGTGAGCCTGGGGAGGAGCAGAGGCCTGACGCGGTACCTGATCTCAGGACCCTGAGATCATGACAAGAGCAGAAATCAAGAGTCAGACACTTAACACACTGAGCCACCCAGGCGCCCCTGGAAAATAACTTTCAAATGTCACCAAATACAAACTATCTCAGGGCATTTGATCCAATAATGCATGCTGGGGTCCTGTCTCATATAACCTTCCTGCAGCACAGTAGCAAGGCCTTTGCCCAGAATAATTTGGAACCTTTTCAATCTTCTCTTGCTTTATGTCTATTTCCTGAAATAAGGGAAGAAAACCAATTTATATTAAGAAATGGGTAGAAAAGTTATCCCAATATAGACGGACTTATTTTTCAGAAGTCCTTGAAAAGAATCAAAGTTAACACAATACACGTTCCTCTGGACAGACGCACAGACAACTGCAGGGACCCCTGGGGAGCCAAGTGAAGTTTGGGATACTCTGTGACATCTCAGAGCTCCCTTGAGAGGACCCAGGAGATGGAAGAAAATAGCAGGAATCCTATGAACAGAAAAGTGACCACTTTCTGGAAGGTAGGACATGCAGAGAAGTGAATCCGAGGCGATATTCGGGAAGATAGACGGGGCGGGGGGGGGAGGGAGCCTCCATCAGCCACTACCGGCAAGTGATAGAGCCACGGAGCACAAAATCGGAACTTTTAGAAGTCTGCTCCATTGAGGGACGTCGCCCCAGTGGCTACGCGGGGGGGTGGGGGCTGGGGGTGTGGGGGTTTGGAGGAACTCTCACTGGGACAGTGTGGTCACAGGACCCTCGGGGTCACAGAAAGACCGGGGGTGCCTGAGTGTGGCAGAGCTCCCAGGTATTGGAGCGTGGAATCAGCTGCAAAGACGGAGCTGAAGAGTAGGCTCTCAGGTTGGGGTGGCCATAAACCGATCCACGGCACAGTCGGGCCACTACTCCTCCAGCAGGGACGCAACAAGTGGCAGATCCAGGGAGACTCCCCTTCCTCCCCTGGGAGGTGCGGCATGGGAACGCACTGCAGGAATCTGCTGGGTTTGGAGACTCCAAACGGGGTTGTGTGCCAGAGACAGAAACCCTAGGTCACAGGCTGGGTGAGCACGGAGTGTGGCCAGAGACCGGGAGAGAGGAGTGACTGACTGCTTTTCTATGAGGGCTGACTGAGGAGTGGGGCACTGAGCTCTCAGCTCCTCTGGGGCCAGAGATAGGAAGGCCGCCATTTTCACTCTCAGAAAGCTTTCAGGAAACAAAAGCTACCGAGAACAAACCCGAGCAAATTACTTAGCGTGGCCCCTAGCAAGGGCGGGGCAATTCCACCTGGGGCAAAGACATTTGAGAATCACTGCAACAGGCCCCTCCCCCAGAAGATCAGCAAGAACAGCCAAGAACGGCAAAACCCCAGCGCTAGGGGAATACAGCACATAGAATTCATGGCTTTTCCCCCAGGATTCTTTAGGGTTTCAAAGTTAATTTTGAAAATTTTCTTTATTTTTCTTTTTCTATTTTTTTAGCTGAATTTTTCTTCTTTCCTTTTTCAAACAACACCTTATCAATTCCTTTTTAAAAATCTTTAATTTTCATTTTTACAGTCATATTCTATCCCTTCATTGTATTTAACCTTATTTTTTGTACATGTAAGTTTTTCTTTCTTTACAATTTTGGGATACAGTTTCTTCTAACAGACCAAAATATACCCTAAATATAGCGTATGACATTTTCCTAGTCTCCCGTCTGATTACATTCTCTGTTTTTTTAAATTTTTTTCATTCTTTTTCCAACCAACTTATCAATTCCTCATTTAAAATATTTATTTTTTATTTTATTTATTTTTTAAAGATTTTATTTATTTATTTGACACAGAGATAGAGATAGCGAGAGCAGGAACACAAGCAGGGGGAGTGGGAGAGGGAGAAGCAGGCTTCCCGCTGAGCAGGGAGCCCGATGTGGGACTCGATCCCAGGACCCTGGGATCATGAACCAAGCCGAAGGCAGACACTCAACAATTGAGCCACCCAGACACCCCTTAAAATCTTTTTTAATTTTCATCTTTACAGTCCTATTCCATCCCTTCATCGTATTTACTCTTATTTTTGTATATACGTTTTTCTTTCTTTAAAATTTTGGGAGGCAATTTCTTCTAACAGACCAAAATACACCCAAAATCTAGTGTGTGGCTCTGTTCTATTCACCAGCCTGATCGTATTCTTTTTTATCCCCCTATCTTTCCCCCCTGGTTTTGGGTCTCTTCTGATTTGTTTAGTGTATATTTTCCTGGGGTCTTTGTTACCCTTTTAGCATTTTGTTCTCTTATTCATCTATTCTCCTCTACATAAAATGACAAGACGGAAAAACTCACCTCAAAAAAAAAAGATCAAGAGGCAGTACCGACTGCCAGGGACCTAATCAATACAGACATTAGTAAGATGTCGGAACTAGAGTGCAGAATGACAATTATAAAGATACTAGCTGGGCTGGAAAAAAACAAAGAAGATACCAGAGAATCCCTTTCTGGAGAAATAAAAGAACTAAAATCTAACCAAGTCGAAACCAAAAAGGCTATTAATGAGGTGCAATAAAAAATGGAGGCTCTAACTGCTAGGATAAAGGAGGCAGAAGAGAAATTAGTGATATAGAAGACCAAATGATGGAAAATAAAGAAGCAGAGAAGAAGAGAGATAAACAACTACCGGATCACGAGGAGAGAATTCAAGAGATAAGTGATACCATAAAGCGAAACAACATTAGAATAATTGGGATCCCAGAAGAAGAAGAAAGAGAGAGATGGTCAGAAGGTATATTGGAGCAAATTACAGCAGAGAACTTCCCTAATTTGGGGAAGGAAACAGGCATCAAAATCCAGGAAGCACAGAGAACCTCCCTCAAAATCAATAAAAATAGGTCAACACCCCGACATCTAAGAGTAAAACTCACAAGTCTCAGAGACAAAGAGAAAATCCTGAAAGCAGCTCGGACAAGAGGTCTGTAACCTGCAACAAGTAGAAACATTACATTGGCAGCAGACCTATCCACAGAGACCTGGCAGGCCAGAAAGGACTGGCATGATATATTCAGGGCACTAAATGAGAAAAATATGTATTTCTTTGGTGTTGGTTGTGATCTCTCTTTCATTCATGATTTTGTTGATTTGGGTCATTTCTCTTTTCTTTTTGATAAGTCTGGCCAGGGGTTTATCAATCTTATTAATTCTTTCAAAGAACCAGCTCCTAGTTTCGTTGATTTGTTCTACTGTTCTTTTGGTTTCTATTTCATTGATTTCTGCTCTGATATTTATTATTTCTCTTCTCCTGCTGGGTTTCGGCTTTATTGGCTATTCTTTCTCCAGCTCCTTTAGGTGTAGGGTTAGGTTGTGTATTTGAGACCTTTCTTGTTTCTACATACAAGAATGGCAGCCAAGAATGAAGAATACTATATCCAGCTAGGCTGTCACTGAAAATAGAAGGAGAGAGAAAAAGCTTCCAGGACAAACAAAAACAAAAGGAATTTGCAAACACCAAACCAGCCCTACAAGAAATATTGAAAGGGGTCCTCTAAGCAAAGAGAGGGCCTAAAAGTGACATAGAACAGAAAGGAACACAGACAATATACAGTAACAGTCACCTTGCAGGCAATACAATGGCACTAAATTCATATCTTTCAATAGTTACCCTGAATGTAAATGGGTTAAATGCCCCAATCAAAAGACACAGGATATTAGACTGTATGAAACCAAGACCCATCGATATGCTTTCTGTAAGAGACTCATTTTAGACCCAAAGACACCTCCAGATTTAAAGTGAGAGGACAGAAAACCATTTACCATGCTAATGGACATCAAAAGAAAGCTGGGGTGGCAATACTTATATTAGACAAACTAGATTTTATTTTATTTTTTTTTTAAGATTTATTTATTTATTTGAGAGAGCGAGAATGAGAGAGAGTACATGAGAGGGGGGAGGGTCAGAGGGAGAAGCAGGCTCCTCGCTGAGCAGGGAGCCCGATGCGGGACTCGATCCCAGGACTCCAGGATCATGACCTGAGCCGAAGGCAGTTGCTTAACCAACTGAGCCACCCAGGCGCCCCGACAAACTAGATTTTAAACCAAAGACTATAATAAGAGATGAGGAAGGACACTACATCATATTTAAGGGGTCTATCCAACAAGAAGATCTAACAATTTTAAATATCTATGCTCCTAACATGGGAGCAGCCAATTATATAAACCAATTAATAACAAAATCAAAGAAACACATCAATAATAATACAATAATAGTAGGGGACTTTAACACCCCCCCCTCACTGAAATGGACTGTAAGCAAAAGGTCAACAAGGAAATAAAGGCTTCAGATGACACACTGGACCAGATGGACTTCACAGATATATTCAGAACATTCCATCCCAAAGCAACAGAATACACATTTTTCTCTAGTGCACATGGAACATTCTCCAGAATAGATCACATCCTGGGTCACAAATCAGGTCTCAACCGGTACCAAAAGACTGGGATCATTCCCTGCATATTTTCAGACCACAATGCTTTGAAACTAGAACTCAATCACAAGAGGAAAGTTGGAAAGAACTCAAAAACATGGAGGATAAAGAGCATCTTCCTAAAGAATGAATGGGTCAACCAGGAAATTAAAGAAGATTTAAAAAAATTCACAGAAACAAATGAAAATGAAAATACAACTCTTCAAAATCTCTGGGATACAGCAAAGGCAGTCCTAAGAGGAAAGCATATAGTAACACAAGCCTTTCTCAAGAAACAAGAAAGGTCTGTGGGGTGCCTGGGTGGCTCACTCGTTAATGACCGGCCTTCGGCTCAGGTCATGATCCCAGGGTCATGGGATCAAGCCCTACATCAGGCTCCTGTTCAGCGGGAAGCCTGCTTCTCCCTCTCCCAGTCCCCCTGCTTGTGTTCCCTCTCTCACTGTCTCTCTCTGTCAAATAAATAAATAAAATCTTTAAAAAAAAAAAAGAAAGAAACAAGAAAGGTCTCAAATACACAACCTAACCCTACACCTAAAGGAGCTGGAGAAAGAATAGCCAATAAAGCCAAAACCCAGCAGGAGAAGAGAAATAATAAATATCAGAGCAGAAATCAATGAAACAGAAACCAAAAGAACAGTAGAACAGATCAACAAAACTAGGAGCTGGTTCTTTGAAAGAATTAATAAGATTGATAAACCCCTGGCCAGACTTATCAAAAAAAAAAGAGAAATGACCCAAATCAACAAAATCATGAATGAAAGAGAGATCACAACCAACACCAAAGAAATAAAATTATAAGAACATATTATCAGCAAATTAGATAATCTGGAAGAAATGGATGCATTCCTAGAGATGTATAAACTACCAAAACTGAACCAGGAAGAAACAGAAAAGCTGAACAGACCCATAACCACTAAGGAAATTGAAGCAGTAATCAAAAATCTCCCAACAACCAAGAGCCCAGGGCCAGATGATTTCCCAGGGGAATTCTACCAAACATTTAAAGAATTAATACCTATTCTTCTGAAACTGTTTCAAAAAAATAGAAATGGAAGGAAAACTTCCAAACTCATTTTATGAGGCCAGCATTACCTTGATCCTCAAACCAAAGACCCCATCAAAAAGGAGAACTACAGACCAATATCCCTGATGAACATGGATGCAAGAATTCTCACCAAAATACTAGCCAATAGGATCCAACAGTACATTAAAAGGATTATTCACCACGACCAAGTGGGATTTATTCCCAGGCTGCAAGGGTGGTTCAATATCTGCAAATCAATCAATGTGATACAATACATTAATAAAAGAAAGAACAAGAACCACATGATCCTCTCAATAGATGCAGAAAAAGCATCTGACAAAGTACAGCATCCCTTTTTGATTAAAACTCTTCACAGTGTAGGGATAGAGGGTACATACCTCAGTATCATAAAAGCCATCTATGAAAAACCCACAGCGAACATCATTCTCAATGGGGAAAAACTGAGAGCTTTTCCCTAAGGTCAGGAACGCGGCAGGGATGTCCACTATTACCACTGCTACTCAACATAGTACTAGAAGTCCTAGCCTTAGCAATCAGACAACAAAAAGAAATAAAAGGCATCCGAATCAGCAAAGAAGACGTCAAACTCTCACTCTTTGCAGATGATATGATACTTTATGTGGAAAA
>NC_058407.1:101410130-101494946 GCF_002201575.2 Neomonachus schauinslandi | reverse complement strand
TCGATCCCATTTACAATTGCACCCAAAACCATAAGATACCTAGGCATGAATCTAACCAAAGAGGCAAAGGATCTGTACTCAGAAAAGTACAGAATACTCATGAAAGAAATTGAGGAAGACACAAAGAAATGGAAAAACGTTCCATGCTCATGGATGGGAAGAACAAATATTGTGAAAATGTCTATGCTTCCTAGAGCAATCTAAACATTTAATGCAATCCCTATCAAAGTACCATCCACTTTCTTCAAAGAAATGGAACAAATAATCCTAAAATTTGTACGGAACCAGAAAAGACCCCGAATAGCCAGAGGAATGTTGAAAAAGAAAAGCAAAGCTGGTGGCATCGCAATTCCGGACTTCCAGCTCTATTACAAAGCTGTCATCATCAAGACAGTATGGTAGTGGCACAAAAACAGACACATCGATCAGTGGCACAGAATAGAGAGCCCAGAAATGGACCCTCAACGCTATGGTCAACTCATCTTTGACAAAGCAGGAAAGAATGTCCAATGGAAAAAAGACAGTCTCTTCGACAAATGGTGTTGGGAAAATTGGATAGCCACATGCAGAAGAATGAAACTGGACCATTTCCTTACACCACACACAAAAATAGACTCCAAATGGTTGAAAGACCTCAATGTGAGACAGGAGTCCATCCAAATCCTAAAGGAGAACACAGGCAGCAATCTCTTCGACCTCAGCCGCAGCAATTTCTTCCTAGAAACATCGCCAAAGGCAAGGGAAGCAAGGGCAAAAATGAACTATTGGGACTTCATCAAGATAAAAAGCTTTTGCACAGCAAAGGAAACAGTCAACAAAACCAAAAGACAACCGACAGAATGGGAGAAGATATTTGCAAATGACATATCAGAGAAAGGGCTAGTATCCAAAATCTATAAAGAACTTATCAAACTCAACACCAAAAATACAAATAATCCAATCAAGAAACGGGCAGAAGACATGAACAGACATTTCTGCAAAGAAGACATCCAAATGGTCAAGAGACAAATGAAAAAGTGCTCAGCATCACTCGGCATCAGGGAAATACAAATCAAAATCTCAATGAGATACCATCTCACACCAGTCAGAATGGCTAAAATTAACAAGTCAGGAAACGACAGATGTTGGCGGGGATGCGGAGAAAGGGGAACCCTCCTACACTGTTGGTGGGAATGCAAGCTGGTGCAGCCACTCTGGAAAACAGTATGGAGGTTCCTCAAAAAGTTGAAAATAGAGCTACCCTACAACCTAGCAATTGCACTATGGGGTATTTACCCCAAAGATACAAATGGAGTGATCCGAGGGGCACCTGCACCCCAATGTTTATAGCAGCAATGTCCACAATAGCCAAACTATGGAAAGAGCCAAGATGTCCATCGACAAATGAATGGATAAAGAAGATGTGGTATATATATATACAATGGAATATTATGCAGCCATCAAAACAAATGCAATCTTGCCATTTGCAATGTTGTGGATGGAACTAGAGGGTATTATGCCAAGGGAAATAAGTCAATCAGAGAAAGACCTCAATCATACGATCTCACTGATATGAGGAATTTGAGAAACAAGACAGAGGATCATAGGGGAAGGGAGGGAAAAATGAAAGAAGATGAAACCAGAGAGGGAGACAAACCATAAGAGACTCTTAATCTCAGGAAACAAACTGAGGGTTGCTGGAGTGGAGGGGGGATGGGAGGGATGGGGTGGCTGGGTGATGGACATTGGGGAGGGTATGTACTATGGTGAGCACTGTGAATTGCGTAAGACTCATGAATCACAGACCTGTACCCCTGAAACAAATAATACATTATATGTTAATAAAAAAATTAAAAAACAAAAAACATGAAATTAAAAAAAAGTTAAAACAATAAAAACAGAAATTGCTGGTAGTTACAGCTCAATAAGTGAAGTTGATTAAATAAAATTTTGCATGGAAAACCTGTATTCATTTTTTCTCCTCACTTTTTCTGAACTATAAGCATTTTGGTATTTCCAAACCAGCAGAGATTATGACACGTTTGGAATACTTAGTTCTACTGTGATATTGACACTTCTGTTATAAAGCTTCTGACTGCTTCTCAGACTGGCAATACTTGATGTTTGTATCCCTATTTGCTAGAAAAAACAAACCTTGCATCTTTTCCATTTGCTTAAAAAAAAATAAAAATTAATTGTAATCTAATCCACAAAGAGACAGAAAGGAAATCAGTGGTTGCCAGGGGTTGGAGCTGGGGCGGCAGAAAGACTGGTCAGGGAAGCAAGAGAATTTTCTGGAAATGTATAGCTTGAGTATGGTGGCTGTAACACAGTGTATATATTTGTCAAAACTCACCATATTGTACCCTTAACATTTATACATTTTATTGTATCGATATTATAACCCAATAATTTTCAAAATCATAAATATTTTCTGAATGAGGAATGTTACACAGCAAACATGACAACAATAAGCAGAATGTATTTTTTTTATTATGGTAAAATATACATAACACCAAATTTACCATTTTAATCACTTCTTAGTGTATGATTCTGTGGCACTATATATTGACAATGTCATGCAACCATCAAAATCATGATCCTTCTCTAGAACTTGTTTTTTTTCTCCAACTAAAACTCTGTACCCATAAAACACTAATTCCCCATTCCCTCCACCCCCAGCTCAGGGCAACCACCATTATACTTTCTGTCTCTATGAATTTAATTACCTTAATTCCCTTATAAGGATAACTATATAGTATTTGTCCTTTTGTATCTGGCTTATTTCACTTACCATAATGTCTTAAAATATAATGTATTTTTATTCTTCCAAATTTAAGTGACCTTTAAGATAAAATATACACTGTAAGTATTCTTCCTAAGTCTTCTTTCAAACTCTTTTCCTTTACTACCGTTTTCTAAAAAGGAAAATTACATCTCTAAAAACTATGCCTTTTATTCAGTTATAGTTGGACTAGGAAGTGGCGGTGGGAAAAGCTAAGATTAGAAGAACTGAGGAGAAGAGGAAAAGTCTGAGGTTGAAACACTGACAGGACTTAGTGAATGACACCGGCCTCCTTGGAGTCCCGATGCTCTCCCTTATTAAGTCTAGTTCAAAAGTAGAACATAGAAACATGGCCTCAGTGCTGTTAGACTGTACATAACTTAGAATTTCTGCAAACAATTTGTTTTCTGTCAGCGTTAAATATCACTTACAGTGATACTGAATATCTGTTCAATAAAGTGACGGTGATATTTATTGGAGTTCTAATATTTGGTTAAACTTGAAGTAAATATTCATTTTTTTTTTTAAAGATTTTATTTATTTATCTGACAGAGAGAGACAAGGCAAGAGCGGGAACACAAGCAGGGTGAGTGGGAGAGGGAGAAGCAGGCTTCCCGTGGAGTAGGGAGACCGATGCAGGGCTTGATCCCAGGACCCTGGGATCATCACCTGAGCAGAAGGCAGACGCCTAACGACTGAGCCACCCAGGTGCCCCGAAGTAAATATTCATTTATACAAAAGCTTGTCCAATCTTTTCTAGAGCTATATAAGACAACAACACTTAAAAAAAAGTACTAGAAATAGAATAAAGCAATCTGGAGATAAAAGGTCTAAAATAAAGAACCTCATGCAAAAATAGAATGACTTTCAGGGGCGCCTGGGTGGCTCAGTCATTTAAGCATCTGCCTTCGGCTCAGGTCATGATCCCAGGGTCCTGGGATCGAGCCCCGCATTGGGCTCCCTGCTCAGCGGGAAGCCTGCTTCTCCCTCTCCCACTCCCCGTGCTTGTGTTCCCTCTCTCGCTGTGTCTCTCTCTGTCAAATAAATAAATAAAATCTCAAAAAAAAAAAAAATAGAATGACTTTCTTTTAAGAAACACTGGAATCAGGGCACCTGGGTGGCTCAGTCGGTTAAGCGGCTGCCTTCGGCTCGGGTCATGATCCCAGGGTCCTGGGATTGAGCCCCGCATCAGGCTTCCTGCTCAGCGGGGAGCCTGCTTCTCCCTCTCCCTCTGCCTGCCTCTCTGCGTACTTGTTCTCTCTCTATCTCTCTGTCAAATAAATAAATAAAATCTTAAAAAAAAAAAAAAAAATGATGTAACGTATGGTGATTAACAATAAAAATTAAAAAAAAAAAAAAAGAAAGAAACACTGGAATCCAGCTCCTTTTCCATGAATATTTTAAATAAAATTTAGCTTCCCTGACTGTAGATATGGTCCCAATAAACTCTGGACATTCTTTCTACTCTTTAACTCCATGTTTCATACAAAGAGTCAGCTATTAGTTTCATCATTCACTGGGCTGACTAGCTGAAAATAAGTAAAAAGCTTTCAAAAACTACACTTTAACCCTATGGATAATCATAGTCTTATAAATGATGCATTATATGGTCCAATGTTCCAGAGTTTTGCTTGCCTGAAGACACTTATATGAAACCAATTTCATGGGAGATTTTCACTCCGTATTCATTACTGTGGAATGTTTAGATCTAGGTTTTGCTTATAGTGCTGAAGATTAAGAAGGCAGGAGGGATCTGGTATTTAAGAAGAGTACCAAGTTTCCCTAAAGAGAAAGTTAGGTTGGTATGCAAAACTCTCCAAAGCACAGATTTCCATAAATTCTTATTAGTTTAATACAAACAGGCTTTTTTTTTTTTTTTTTTCCAGGCCAGAGACTAAATAGCATCACCTCAATTTAATGGGTCTGGATACCTTCCACTCACCTGAGCTCATCTTTTAAAGTCTACATGTACCTTCTTGATAAAGCCTTTTCAAGCTACTTTATTTCTGATATCTTTCACTTGTCTAATCATACAGAACTTTATCACCTATACCATATATATTGTTTCGGAAGAGACATTACTGATAAGCTGAAGAGGGTTATTTATTTATTTATTTTAAAAGATTTTATTTATTTATTTGTCAGAGAGAGAGAGAGAGAGAGAGAACGCACAAGCAGGGGGAGCGGCAGGCAGAGGGAGAAGCAGGCTTCCTGCTGAGCAAGGAGCCTGATGTGGGACTCGATCCCAGGATCCTGGGACCATGACCTGAACTGAAGGCAGATGCTTAACTGAATGACCCACCCAGGCATCCCCGAGGAGGGTTTTTTGAAAAGGGAATTCTGCAGGGTGCCTGGATGGCTCAGTTGGTTAAGCATCTGACTCTTGATTTTGGCTCAGGTCATGATCAGAGTCCTGGGATTGAGCCTTGAGTTGGGCTCCCTGCTCAGCAGGGAGTCTGCTTGAGGATTCTCTCCCTCTCCCCCCCCACCCCCGATCAAGCTCTCTCTAAAACAAATAAATAAATATTTTTTAAAAGGGAATTTTGCACATAAATCCTGAGTATTCAAGTTGGATGTAAGTTTCCTGACTATAGGGACCATGTCTTAATTTTACTATATCCTCCATATATATATATATATATCTTTATATAGTAAGCACTCAGTAAATTAGAGCCAATTAACTCAAAACTAAACTAGTCCAGAACTAAAAATCCTTTTTTGTTGATTATCTCTGAACCAAGGGTAGGAAAGCCCATTTACCCAAACATAAAAGAAAAGAAAATGATAAACGATTAATTATAGCATTATCTATTCTATATGCAACAAGGTAGATCTTCCAACAGTCAAATAAACAAATTTTCCTCAATAATTACACAATTATGGGATCACAGAAAGCAAATAATTCTTTGCATAAGAGCTCATCTAGAGTCACTGCTATGTTCACTCTTCTTTATGCTGATCTTTTAAAGGTGAAACTTTCTTGAAGAAGCCCTAGTACATTAAAGGTGGATACTGCCCTACAGAAAACAGCATCCCTTTCTGACTCTAGTAAGAAACATCTACATAAAAACTGAATAGGGTTGTAGAGGGAAAGCAGGTATGATTTCTAAGGAAGAAGACACTTTTGCATAAAGTCAAATCCCTTAAGATTTCTGAATGTGAGGCTTTTGACTCAAGCTACTCTTCAATTTAATGACTTAATGATTCTTCAGAGGGAAAGAAATTTAATTTTAGTTTGTCAAAAAACACATAAGAAATTTATCCTGTTCATATTCAGTAACTGGCTTAACAAACAGGAAAGCCATCTTTAAGAAAATGCATACAGCAAAATGAAAAGAATAGGGGAGAAAACGTTTTAGTTACTACAGACTAATTACAGATATTTTATTTAAAAAAATTAAAAAAAAATTTAGTAATCTCCATACACAACAAGGGGCTCAAACTCACGACCCCAAGATCAAGAGTTGCAATGTCCTTCAGAGTGAGCCAGCCAGCATCCCTACAGATATTTTAGTCAGATACCACAGCAACGTAAAAATGGGTGGAACCTCACTGAGCAACATGAGAAGCTCTCAAAAACTATACTAAAAAGTCCCAAAAGCCAGCTGCTAAGAAAAGTAACTTAACTATTTTGCTACTTCATTTTTTAGGTATTTTTATCTGCTGAGCTGTAGGTCCAGAAGCATGAACTACTTTATTTACTTACTAACCTATGACCTGACACTTAGAATCCCATTACCACAAACAAAATAAAATGTAAGTTACCAATTGCCAAATATTTGGAGTGCCTACTATGTGCCAGGTCCATGCTAAGTACTACTGATATACTGAAATGATGACCTCACAGAACTTAGTCTATTACAGAAGCTAGTCACTGAGCAAAATTAGGCACATGACTAAATAATTATGAGTTTCTCTCTGCTCTTTAATGTTAGACATCACGCAAACTTTAATAAGCTCTTTTTAGTTCTACTGATAACACCCATGTGTCAAAATGTTGGAAAGTTCCTTCCGTATTAAAAAACAAATTAACAAAATCTTTAGCCTAGGTTTCTTTTAACAAAGCTTGGGCACCCATTTTAAATTTTCCAGTGGACAAGAGGAAGACTGATTTTGGTAAGACTGCAGCAAATGAGGAGGCACTTGCAATCTACGGTTGTCCACCGGGGCATAATCTACGTTCAGAAATTAAATGGGCTTCTCCCAAAGTCAATGGCCTCAATTCCAGTGCTTCCTTAGGACTGCTGCAAATTCAACATTACTACGATACAAAGATGTTCCTTCTTATCCTATACTTCCTTAAAATACAGCAAAAGTCATCCAGTTGCTTCCTTCATGAAATACACCTGTACTTACATTTCAAATGAAAGCTAAGTTTTCAAAGAATTCATTTATTTGTTAGAAAACATTTATTCTAATGATGCTGCCAATTTTATCTTTAAAACTGGCTTCAAAATTTATTGCATTATTTAAGTATTTGAAATTATGACAAATATCCTTTTTATTAAACTGAATTTTAGTTTTGACGTCAAGTCTGGGGCACTGAAGTCAGACAGTGAATTAGGATGATATGTTTTTTACACCACAATGAATAAGCATATATTTATGTTGGGGGCATCTTATAATCTGGCTCTGAAAGCACCTCTTAAGAAAAGGATTACAAGTATATTTTTATTTATTTTTATTTTTTTATTTTTTTAAGATTTTATTTATTTATTTGAGACCGAGAGAATGAGAGAGAGAGAGAGAGAGAGCACATGAGAGGGGGGAGGGTCAGAGGGAGGAGCAGGCGAGAGAGAGCACATGAGAGGGGGGGAGGGTCAGAGGGAGGAGCAGGCTCCCTGCCGAGCAGAGAGCCCGATGCGGGACTCGATCCAGGGACTCCAGGATCATGACCTGAGCCGAAGGCAGTCGCTTAACCAACTGAGCCACCCAGGCGCCCCGGATTACAAGTATATTTTTAGCAATGACAGCACCAATGGAATCAGTGTAAAATTATCCAGATGATAATATTTTGACACTCAGCTGGATGTTCCAATGTTCTTATTTAAAAAAAAATATTCTTACCTATTCTTAGACAAACCTCATATTCTTTATGAGTAGATCAGGAAAACATAATCTCTTCTATACAATGTTATATCTGAAATTTCCTTCTGATGAATATGACATACAAACTCTTGTTTTTGATATTCTAAGTTTCTTTACTTTTGAATTATACTTGAAGTAGTTTATTGCTCACTTAGCTCAGTGCGCCCTTTCCTTTTCCCTTACCTGTTGGCTGGAATGCAATGTGGTAGTGAGCCATCTTGGATCATGTGGTAACACCTCAGGGATGGGCAAAGCAAAAGAGGGTTCAGACTCTGAACTTCTGAAAACTTCAAGGAGCAGAATTATAATACCACAGTTTGGGCTATTACATGAAAGAGACACAAATTTATATACAGTTTACCCTGTTATTTTTGTCAAAGCAGGAGAACATATATCCTAACTGGTTTTAATAAAATGTTTTAAATCTCCTTAGCATTTTGCATATATGAAGTAAAATATATGAAAAGTCTTAGGAAAACAGACAATATAACTGGAATCTAAAAATTATGGAATCTAAAAATAAGGAGAGAAATTTCAGAATTAGTCTCAGAATCCATTTTTTAAAAAGATTTTATCCATTTATTTAAGAGAGAGAGTGAGAGAGAGAGAAAGAGCATGAGTGGGGAGGGGTAGAGGGAGAGGGGAGAAGCAGGCTCCCCACTGAGAGCAAAGCCCGATGCGGGGCTCGATCTCAGGAGTCCAGGATCATGACCTAAGCCTAAAGCAGATGCTTAACCAACTGAGCCACCCAGGTGCTCTGAATACTTTTTTTTTTTTTTTAAGAGAGGGAGAGAGAGAAGGAGGGGGAGGGGCAGAAGAAGAGAATGAGAGAGAATCTTAAGCAGGCTCCACGCCCAGTGGACCTGGGGTCCATCTCACAACCCTGGATCGGATCTTGACCTCAGCCAAAATCAAGAGTTGGACGCTTAACTGACTGAGTCACCCAGGAGCCCTCAGAATACATTAAAAAAAAAAAAAAGTTGTAAAGAAAGGATTACTTTGTTAAGATAATATCTACTCATTTGATGTGTCATTTTACTTATTGATTAGAATAAGATCCACTAAAAATTTATAGGATCCACATTAATTTGTAACATAACAGTATACAGTACCTATCTTTAAAAGAAATCTAGAACTATAAATTAGTCAACTACCAAATTGTATATAAATGCATCTACATATTCTAATTAGAGGATTCTAATTAGATGAAGAATTCATCATTCTTTTTTTTTTTTAAAGATTTTATTTATTTATTCATGAGAGACAGACAGAGAAAGAGAGAGAGAAGCAGAGGGAGAAGCAGGCTCCCAAGGAGCAGGGAGCCCGATGCGGGACTCGATCCCAGGACCCCGGGATCATGACCTGAGCCGAAGGCAGACGCTTAACCGTCTGAGCCACCCAGGCGCCCGAAGAATTCATCATTCTAATGATGTATTTTTTGTGATACCCAAATATGTAGACACCAAAAGTCCCTTCAATGTATTATGCAGGGAACTACAATTTATAATGAAACATTATATCAGAAAGGAAAACAGTATCATTTAGGTAAGAGCCTTGGACTGTTCTCTGTATAGTCACAGTTCATTAGAGTAAGTTGTCTATCTCTGGTTCAGTGTAGAAGTGATTTCTGATTCTATCTAATGCCTAGCTATTTCCAAACACAACTCATAAAAAATAAAAACGTGCATTTTATTTGATCTAAAATGACTGATTGCTCAGGCTCTCCCCATGCTACAATTATTTTATTCTTAAAAGAAAAAAAAAGCCTCCATTGGCCTTACTTTTTCCTAAACTGCTATGCCTTCCCTTTTGCCCGCCTGGTCAAAATTATTTTATTTATTTTAATATATTTTTTAAATTTAAATTCAATTAATTAACATGTAATATATTATTAGTTTCAGAGGCAGAGGTCAGTGATTCATCAGTCTTATATAATATCCAGTGCTCATTATATCATGTGCTCTCCTTAATGTTCATCATCTAGCCACTCCATCCCCATACCCCCTCCCCTCCAGCAACCCTCAGTTTGTTTCCTATGAGTCTCTTACGGTTTGTCTCCCTCTCTGATTTCATCTTGTTTTATTTTTTCCTCTCTTCCCCTATGATCCTGTTTTGGTTCTTAATTCCACATATGAGTGAAATAATATAATTGTCTTTCTCTGATTGACTTATTTCGCTTAGCATGATACCCTCTAGTTCCATCCACATCATTACAAATGGCAAGATTTCATACCTTTTGATGGCTGATTAGTATTCCATTGTATATAGATATCATATCTTCTTTATCATTTCATCTGTCGATGGACATAACTTGGTCAAAATTTTAAGAACTCCAATAGATTTCTAATCAAAACTTTGGATCCCTTATTTCAAGGTGGCAGAACAAAAACCTCAGCTCCCTTCTCTTTTAGGAAAATCACTCTCAAATATCAGGACAAGAAAAAACAGAAACAAATCCTGCCTTTGATGATACAAGAAGATTTATGTTATGGCAAATTATAATATAAAGAGAAAATGGATAAGAAAAATTCTTAGCACATGAAAACCAATCCAAAGTGTCTACTGAGGGAAACAGTGATGAGAGGGAAGTAGATTTACCTGTGGAACCCAAGAACAGCTCAAGAATGATTAGGTCAATAGCTATAGAAAGTTGTAAAACTTATAATAATATATCAGACTTACCTTACAAACAGTGGTTCTCAAACATAAAATAAATTATTAAAAATGGAAGTCTGTGCTGTACTGCTGACCTACTATCTTTGAATTTCAGAGGATGGGCATCTATAACTTTTTTTTTTTTTAAGATTTTATTTATTTATTCATGAGAGAAAAAGAGAGAGAGAGAGGCAGAGGCAGAGGGAGAGGGAGAAGCAGGCTCTCCGCTGAGCAGGGAGCCTGATGCGGGACTGGATCCCAGGATCCCGGGATCATGACCTGAGCCGAAGGCAGACGTTTAACCATCTGAGCCACCCAGGCATCCCATGGGCATCTATAACTTTTAAGAAGCAGTCCAGGTAATTTGAGATCCACTACTTTACAGAAAGATGAACTAATTTAAAAGACCAACAGTAAGGTTTTATAGGTATCCCTGTTTCCCCACATCCTTGCCAAGACTGAGTTTTTATTTAGGATTTACATTTACTGTTCGTAATTCAATAAATACATAGAAAATCTTCCAATTCTATAGTGAAAATGACCAGTTTTTTAAAACTCTTAAATTCTGATGATACTGCAGACATTAATAATATTGACCATTACTGGACTTAGAAATATCGTGCAGAGAGGACTTCTGTACTATAGTTCTACCCAACAGATTGTTTGAAAAAATGTTTAGGTGAACATCTCATAATGCATTCATAGGTAAATTTCCTCCTTTCTTTATGGCAAGGGCCATCACAAGACAGATAGGTGAACTTAGGATCTTCTGCTTTCTAAATCTCTGCCTTTAAGAATAGCTGGCAGCCAAGGGAGTTTTTGTTGGGGATTATTCAAATCCTATCAAAATCCCTAGTGAATTATGTTCTTAAACCCACTGATTTCTGTTGGAGATGAGGGGTGGAGAGACAGCTTTAGCATGAGCCTCAAGAGATGAAGCTAAGTGGTGGGTTCACAGTAACATCTGGGGATGATGTGTACAAAAAGATTTATACTGGCCTTTTCTTTCATTTTGTCTTTACTATTTCATAATAGTATGTCTGTTCTGCCTCAAGTTTAATGGTATAATATGAACAGAAAATTTCAGAATACAAACCCCCCTTATAAAGACATAGTCCCTTTAAAATAAGGCACACCTGTTGTTCTTTAACTCACACTTTCAGGCTATACCATTTATTGTGTCTTCTTAAGGAAGTCTCTATTTCCAAAGGAAAATAAAGTCTTACATTGTTTCTCAGAATTCAAACTCCAGAATACCTCCATTTATTTAGTTGTCTGTTTTAAGAATTACTGAATGCTTTAAGCAATTAATCCCTGCACTTTGTCACTGTCCTACTGTTTAGTTAACCTTTCCCAGTCATAGATGGATAACATGTCCGTACCAGCTGTCCACACTGTGCTACCGTGGAGGCCGGTTTGCCTCTGTTTTTAAAGCTTCCATTGCATTCCAAGTCTGTTTGCTATGACATTTGTTAGAAGAATGCCTGTGGTATCATGGTACTCATTTCTCCACCATGCAGCATAATCAACAGCTAAGTGTGTCTTGATTTAAAAAAAATTCCAACATTATACAGAACATGTAATGTTTGAATTGGTTGGTACACTGCCTGAAAAAAAGTGGGTAATGTTCCAATGACTAAATCTCTACAATATTCTTTAGGCTATATATGAAACATATAAAATCTACAGGGATATACATGAGTAACTGTGGGGTGTGCTGAGAGGGGACAAGAGACAGTGTGGGGTTGCTGAGATCTTGAAGGTCACCAAAAGCACCTGGTGGCCAAAACAGATGAAAACAAATTCAGTAATTTATTACCTTCCTCTATTAAAGATTCAACAATTCTATCGTCCATCTGCTATCAATTTGTTGGCAAAAATTGTAAGAAAAACTCCTCTCCTACACAGCTTTGGAATAAAACATCTGGTGGGGAAATTCTATAGGAATGGGCAAGGAACTGTGCTTGCATTTGGCAGATGAATTATTATTGTTGCCAGCTTGGATGATCCCACCTTCTCTGCATCTTTTCTTAGGATTTAGCTACTTGTAAAATGCCAAACATAATTTGGGAAGCATGGTTATTACACCTATTTTTTCTTATGTATGTAAGGGGCACATGGTTACAGTAGGCATAAAACAATGGGGAATGCAGAATCTTCTGATAAGTGTTTTTTTTTTTTATTTGAAGTTTCTCTGCATAGCAGTGGTATTATTTTTAATAGGGAAAGTATGTTCAAAAGTAGTAAAGCATAATAACCATCACAGCCTACTAAGTCACACGTTTACTTCTCAAAGATACAGGAAAATGGCAACCGAGAATATTATTTCAAAACAAGTTCTAGAATTTTACTGTATGTAAATTAAAATAAAAAAAATCTTTTAGGGGTGCCTGGCTGGCTCAGTTGGTGCAGTGTGCGACTTTAATGTCGGGGTTTTAAGTTCAAGCCCCACACTGGGTATAGAGATTACTTAAAAAGAAAAACTCTTTAACTTTGCTTATTACTTTAAAAATAGTAAACAGTTTAAAACTAGAGAAAATGATAACTATTACTGATTACGTTTTGTTTATGGACTCTGGATCTCTTCCTCCTCAACTGAATATTTTCTCTCTCTTAGAGCAGCTCCATTTTGTCTTACGTTAGAGCAATGTACACGTTTTCCCTATTTCTGAAAGCTGACTGAAGGCATGAATGTTATCAGGTCTACCTTCAACTCAGCCAATCTGACTCAGCTGTAGTGTCATACTGGTGCCTTTCTTACAGGGGTAATTCAATTTTCCAAAGTGCATTCTCTCTATGACTAGTTAGCTCACCTCATCAGAGGAGTAATAAAGGCAAGATACTTTCTTTTACTTCCAGTCTGTTCCACAGCTCAAAATTTCACCTCTAGCACATACAGTTATTCTCTAGGTCGACATTTCTCAAAAGTGTATTCCACAGAAGTATGGAAAGAGATATTAACAAATGTCCCGTGGAAAAAAGATTTCCATGGTCAAATAAATAGGAGCAACACTGGGCCTAACAGCCCACTGGTACAGAACTCACAAGAGCTTTTTATGGTGTAGATTATATATCTTTAATAGGATGCTATATTTTAAAGCAGGGGTAGCCAAACTACTGCCTATAGGCCACTGAATAACCACCTGTTGATTTAGAGCCTATCGGCAAGGAATGGTTCTTACATTTTAAGTGGTTGAAAAAAACAAAAAGAAAAATATTTTTGTGACATAATATAACATATATATAAAATATATAATTTATATTCTAATATATAAAATATATTTTATGAAAATGATTTGAAATGTAAATTTCAATGTCTATAAACAAAATATGAATGAGGCAAAACACACTCATTTGTTTATGTATTTTCTAGGACTACGTTAGCATGGCAAGAGAAAATCTTAGTGCTTATGACAGATACCAAATTGTCCCCAAACTCAACATATTTACTATCTGGCTCTTCAGAGAAAAAGTTTGCCAACCCTTTTATAAACTATTTCCCAAACTTAGTTGACCATGGAACCCTACTTCCTCAGTTTTCTGGGGAACACCAATTAACACCTGGAAGCATACTAATATTCCAAGAACACAGTTTGGAAAGTGATGATTTAACAATAAGCCAATGGATCTCAAAAGAATGAATAAAAGAATATGAATGTGCTGGGAAAAAATTCACCATGATCAATACCGCCAACATGATTACTACAGACCCTGCTACTCTGTTAAGCATTTTACGTGGATTAAGTAATTTAATCCTTATAAAGACTCTATGAATTTGAGAAAGGAGGTATGTAGTAGGCAGTTGTACTGATGGGCCTGAAGCCAGGCCCTGAATTAAAGATAGATGTGGAAATGATCAACATAGAAGGTCACTGAAATAACAGGAGTGCATGAAAGCAGCAAGATCAGAAGCGAGGCACATAGCACTGGTGGAATAAAAGTCTGTAAAGAAATGAGGGGGGATAGTCTCAGCAACAGAAGAAAACAAGGAGACAGTGGTATCCTGAAAGCCAAGAAAGTAAGTTTCAAGAAATAAGAAATGATCAAATACTTCAAAGTATTTATAGACAAAGTCAAAACTATGACTGCAAAACTTCCATTTGATTTAGCTTTTAGAATGTTTCTAGGTACTGTGGAAAGCAGTTTCAGGGCTGGTAGCAGAAGCCATATTGAAAAAGGTTGAGGAGTAAACACACACACAGAACACTGAAATACTACTCAGCCACGAAAAAAGAATGAAATCACGTATTCTGCAACAACATAGATGTACTTTGAAGATATTGTGCTAAGTGAAATTAAGTCACACAGAGAAAGACAAGTATAAGATTTTCACCCATATGTAGAATCTAAAAAATCAAAACAAATGAACAAACAAAACAAAATATAGAAAAACTCATACATAGACCAGATTGGTGATTACCAGAGGGGAAGGAGGCAGAAAGGTGGGCAAAATGAGTGAAGGGATCAATTATATGTATATATGTATATGTGTGTGTCTGTGTTTGTGTGTACATAGACACACACATACACAATATTTTCTTTATCCATTAATCCATCAAGGAACATTTAGGTTACCATTTCTTGGCTACTGTAAATAATGCTACAATAAGCATATCTCTTTTTGGTATATATTTTCAAATCAGCATTTATGAATTCTTTGAATAAGTACCCAGAGAAGGAAGAACTGGTTCATATGGTAGTTCTATTCTTAATATTTTGATTAATCTCTATAGTCTTTTCCTTAGTGGCTGTACCAATTTTACATTCCCACCAAGAGTACATGAGAGATTCCTTTTCTCCACATCCTCTTCAATGCTTGTTATTTCTAGTCTTTTTGATAACTGTGATAATAGCCATTCTAACTGGTATGAGGTAATACTGCATTACAGCTTTAATTTGCATTCCCCTAATCATTAGTCATGTTGAACAACTTTTCATGTCCCTGTTGGTCATCTCTATGTCTTTTTTTTGGGAAAAATGTCTTTTCAGAACCTCTGTCCATTTTTAATTGGGTTTTTTTGTTGTTGTTGTTGTGATGTGTTGTATGAGTTCTTTATGTATTTTGGATTTAAATCCCTTGTTGGATATATGATTTGCAAAAATCTTTTCCCAATCAGTAGGTTTCCTGTTTGTTTTGATGATGGTTTCTTTCACTGTGCAGCTTTTCAGTTTGATATAATCCCATTTATTTATTTTTTTGTTTCCCTTGCCTCTGGAGTCAGAGCCACAGAAATAGTGCTGAGACCAATACCAATATTTATCACCTATGTTTTATTCTAGGCATTCTATGCTTTCAGGTCTAACATTCAAGCCTTTAATCCATTTTGACTTAATTTTTGTGTACGGTGTAAGACAGTGGTCTAGTTTCACTCTTTTGCATGTGGCTGTCCAGTTTTCCCAATGTCGTTCATTGAAAAGACTGTCCTTTCTCCATTGCATGTTCTTGGCTCCTTTATTGTAAATTAGTTGTCTGTATATGTGTGAGTTTAGTTCTGGGGTCTCAATTCTATTCCACTGATTTGTGTATTTGTTTTTATGCCCAATGTCACATTATTTTGATTACTATAGCTTTGTAGTATAGTTTGAAACCAGGGAGTGCAATTTCTTCAGCTTTGCTATTCTTTTTCAAAATTGCTTTGGTTATTCAGGTTCTTTTGTGTTTCCATAAAAATTTTAGAATTATTTATTTGTTCTAATTCTGTGAAAAATGCCATTGGAATTTAGATAGAGATTACATGGAATCCATACATTCCTTTGGGTTATATGGACATTTTAACAATATTAATTCCTGAAATCCATGAGCTTGGAATATCTTTCCATTATTTGTGTCTTCTTCAATGTCTTTCTTCAGTGTTTTATAGTTTTCATTGTACAGGTCTTTCACCTCCTTGGTTAAATTTTTCCTTGGGTATTATATTCTTTTTATTTATTTATTTATTTATTTATTTATTTATTTATTTATTTATTTGAGAGAGAGCACATGAGAGGGGGGAGGGTCAGAGGGAGAAGCAGACTCCCTGCCGAGCAGGCAGCCCGATGCGGGACTCGATCCCGGAACTCCAGGATCGCGACCTGAGCCGAAGGCAGTCGCTTAACCAACTGAGCCACCCAGGCGCCCCTGGGTATTATATTCTTGATGTAACTGTAAATGGCACTGTTTTCCTAATTTGTCTTTCTGACAATTCTTTATTAGTGTATAGAAATGCCACTGATTTCTGTATGATGATTTTGTATACTGCTACTTTGCTGAATTCATCTATTGGTTTTAACAGTTTTTTGGTGGAGTCTTTTTAATATATAATATCATGTCATCTGCAAATAGTTCTTCCTTTCAGATTTGGATGCTTTCTTTTTATTTTTTGAAAGATTTTACTTATTTATTTGAGGGAGGGAGTGTGAGCAAGAGAGAGAAGGAATGGGGGAGGGACAGAGGGAGAAGCAGACTCCCCGCTGAGCAGGGAGCCCGATGCAGGGCTTGATTCCAGGACTCTGGGATCATGACCTGAGCCGAAGGCAGATGCTTAACCGACTGAGCCACCCAGGCACCCCACCTTTTATTTATTTATTTTTGCTTAATTATTATGGCTAGGACTTCCAATACTATGTTGAATAAAAGTGGTAAAAGTGGATATTGCTGTCTTGTTCCAGATCTGAGAAGAAAAGGTTTCAGCTATTCACCAGAGTATGATGTTAGCTGTGGGTCACATATGGCCTTCATTATGTTCATGTAAGTTCACTCTCTACACAGTTTGTTGAGTTTTTACCATAAATGGATGTTGAATTTTGTCAAATGTTTTTTCTGCATCTACTGAGATGATCACATGATATTGTCCCTTCATTTTGTTATTGTGGTGTATCAAGTTGATTGACTTGTGGCTGCTGAACCATCCTTACATCCCTGGAATAAATCCCACTTGATTATGGTGTTTGGTCCTCTTAACATATTACTGAATTCAGTTGCTAATATTCTGTTGAGAATTTTTCCATCAATGTTCATCAATGATACCAGCCTGTAACTGTGTGTATGTGTGTGCTTGTGTGTGTGGTATCCTTGCCTGGTTTTGATATAATGGTAATGCTGGCCTCATAAAATGATTTGGGAAGTGTTCCCTCCTCTTCAACTTTTTGGAACAGTTTGAGAAGAATAAGTATTAAATCTTTGAATGTTTGGTAGAATTCACCAGTAAAGCTGTCTGATCCTGGACTCGTTCGTTGGTTTTTTTGATTACTGATTCAATCTCCTTACTTGTATACAGATTTTGTTTCTTCATGATTCAGGCTTGGAAGATTGTATGTTTGTAGGAATTTATCAATTTCTTTAAGGTTGTCCAATTTTTTTTGGCATACAGTTGTTCATAATAGTCTCTTATGATTCTTTGCATTTCTGTGGCATCAGTTTAACTTTTCCTCTTTCATTTCTGATTTTATTAAAGCTTGTTCTCTTTTTTGCTTGATTAGTCAAGCCAAAGGCATGTCAATTATGTTTATCTTTTCAAAGAACCACCTCATAGTTTCATAGATCTCTTTGTTTACTTTAGTCTCTATTTCATGCATTTCACCTCTGATCTTTATTATTTCCTTCCTTCGACTGACTTTGGACTTCATTTGTTCTTTTTTTCTAGGTGTAAAGTTAGACTGTTTGAGATTTTTCCTGTTTCTTGTTAGACCTGTATTACTATGATCTTCTTTCTAAGAACCACTTTTGCTGCATTTCAAAGATTTTTATATGTTGTATTTATATTTTCATTTGTCTCTAGGTATTTTTGATTTCTCTGATGACCTATCGGTTGTTCAGTAGAATGTTGTTTAATCTCCACATTTCTGTGTTTTTTCCACTTTTCTTCTTGTAATTGATTCCTAGATTCATACCACTGTGTTCAGAGAAGATGCTTGATATAATTTTAATCTTTTGAAATTTATCGAGACTTGTTTTGTGGCCTAACATGTGATCTATCCTGGAGAATGTTCCATGTGAACTTCAGAAGAATGTGCATTCTGTTGTTTTTGGATAGAATATTCTGTATACAGCTATTAAGTCCACTTGGTCTAATGTGTCATTTAAAGCCAGTAATTCCTTTTAATTAAATTTCTGTTTGAATGATCTAACCATTGATGTAAGGGAGTGTTAAAGTCCTCTACTATTGTATTGCTGTCAATTTCTCCCTTTAGGTCCCTTAATATTTGCTTTATATATCTTGGTGCTCCTATGTTGGTGTGTATATATTTATAAATGTTATGTTCTCTTGTTGGACTGATCCCTTTATCATTATGTAATGTACGTTTTTGTCTGTTATTAGTCTTTTTTTTTAAATTTTAAGATTTTACTTATTTATTTGACAAAGAGAGACACAGAGAGAGAGGGAACACAAGCAGGGGGAGCGGGAGAGGGAGAAGCAGGCTCTCCGTGGAGCAGGGAGCCCGATGTGGGGCTCGATCCCAGGACCCTGGGATCATGACCTGAGCCGAAGGCAGACGCTTAATGACTGAGCCACTCAAGCACTGCTACAGTCTTGTTTTAAAACCTGTTTAGTATGCTACGAGTATAGCTACACCAACTTTCTTTTCATTTCCATCTGCATGCTTTCTATTTGAGAGAGAGAGAATGAAAGACAGAGAGCATGAGAGGGAGGAAGGTCAGAGGGAGAAGCAGACTCCCCGCCGAGCAGGGAGCCTGATGCAGGACTCGATCCCGGGACTCCAGGATCATGACCTGAGCCGAAGGCAGTCGCTCAACCAACTGAGCCACCCAGGCGCCCCATCTGCATGCTTTCTATATCCCTTCACTTTGTCTCTATGTATCCTTACTTCTGAACTGAGTCTCTTCTAGGCAGCACATAGATGGGTCTTGTTTTGTTTTGTTTTTAGATGGGTCTTGTTTTAATTTATCCATTGAACACTCAATTTCTTGATTGGAGTTTAGTCTCTTTACATTTAAAGTAATCATGTACTTATTGCCATTTTGTTAACTGCTTTCTGTCTGTCCTTTCTCATGTGTTTTCTGGTATTTATAAGTTTTTGTTTTGTGGTTACCAAGAGGTTCACATACAGCTTCTCACGTATAGAATGAGCTATTTTGAGGTGACAAGTTGACAGCAACTTAAATTTGAATACACTTCAAAATTTTACATTCCTGCCCTTTGCCCAAGTAATCTATTTTTTTATTATGTCCAGTTAGCCAGTATATAGTACATCATTAGTTTTTGATGTAGTGTTAATAGCAGCAATGTCCACAATAGCCAAACTGTGGAAGGAGCTGAGATGCCTTTCAACAGATGAACGGATAAAGATGTGGTTCATATATACAATGGAATATTACTCAGTCATTAGAAAGGAGGAATACCCACCATTTGCATTGACATGGATGGAACTGGAGGGGATTATGCTAAGTGAAATAAGTCAAGCAGTGGGAAAACTGAATGCCAAGTAATTTATTTTTGATGTCACATTTTACATCTTTTCATTTTAAGCATCCTTTAACGTCTATAAATTATTGTCATTTTAGTTAACTTTTCTTATCTTTTAACCTTCATGCTTGATTTATAAGTGATTGGTCCACTACTTTTACTACATATTTACCTTTTCCAGTGAGATTTTTACTTCTGTATGTTTTCTTGTAATTAATTAGTGCTTTCCCCCCCTCCAGTTTAGAGAGGTGCTGCTTTTATCATTTCTTGTTAAGGTCGGTTTAGTAGTGACGAACTCCTTTAACTTTTGCTTGTCTGGAAAACTTTTTTTTCAATTTTGTTTATTTAATAGGTAGTTAATAGTCTCGAAAATCTTTTTCTTTATCAGATATTTGATCCCCTTGCAAAATTTTTGGCCTTTGAGCTTGAATGTGGAGCTTTACTCCATCAGTAATATGATATTCTTGTTGCAGTGCATCCTCTAGTTCTTCTGAAGAAAACTGAATCCAATCCATATTTCTGTGAAATCCAGTATCTTTGTCAGAAGGTACAGTGTACTTTCGTACATGGCCAAACTGTGCAAAGTGTTTGCTCAACTCACTTGAGGCCGCAGTCCAGGGAATTTTTCTGACAAAAGCCATGGGCTGGCTAGTACTCATGTACAGCACCACAGAGTCCCTCACTGCCAAAGCCACCATCTTTAGATCTGTCTGAAAAACTCTTAATCTCTCCAAGTCTGAATGAGAGTCTTGCCAGGTTGAGAACTGTTTATTGAAAAATTTGGGTTTTTTTTTCTTGTTGGCACTTTGAATATGTTGTGCCACTCTCTCCTGGTTTGCAAAGTCTCTGCTGAAAAATTTGCTGATGGCCTTATTGAGTTTCCCTTGTATGCATTAAGTTGTTTTTATCTTGCTGCTTTTAAGATTCACTCTTTAACTTTTACTATTTTAATTATAATGTGTCTGGTGTGGATCTCTTTGTGTTCATCTTTTGTGGAACTCTCTGGGTTTACTGGACCTGTATGTCTGTTTCCTTTCCCAGATTAGGGAAGTTTTCAGCCATTATTTCTTCCAATAAGTTCTCTGGCCTTTACTCTCTCTCTTCTTCTTCTGGGAGCCCTATTATACAAATATTATTCCACTTGACATTATCCCCAAAGTGAATTTATCTTCATTTTTAAAAATTTTTTTGTTGTTTTGCTACTTTGGGTAAGTTCTATTGCTTTGTCTTCTAGTTTGTTTATCTGATCTTCGGGTTCATCCAGTCTGCTATTAAACTCCTCTAGTGTATTTTTCAGTTCAGTTATATTCTTCAGCTCTGTAACTTCTGTTGGAAACTTTATGTTTTCTATCTCTTTGTTAAGGATCTCACTGTGTTCCTTCATTCTTCTGTTGAGTTTGGTGAGCATCTTTACGACCATTGCTTTGAATACTTTACAAAGTGGGCTGCTTATCTCCATTTCATTAATGTCTTTCTTTGATGTTTTGCCTTGTTCTACATGTTGTACATGTTCTTTCATTTGGGACATTATTCTCTGTCTCCTCATTTTGCCTGACTCTGTTTCTATGTATTAGGCAAAAGAACTACCTCTCCTACTCTTAAGGGAGTCAGTCACCTTTTTAAGGAGATGGTACATGGATCCCAGAAGCGTAATCCCATCTGACCACCAGAGCTAGTCACTCAAGGGGTGTCCCCTGTGTGGACTGTGGGTTCCCATGTTATGATGGGGCATATTTGTTGTGAGGGGTTGGCAGGGCTGTCATCCAGCCCAGCTGCAACATGTGACTGACACTGGAGAGTACATGTGGGCTAGGCTGTCACCCAACCTGGCTGTGACACACACTTGCACTGAGGATATGGGGCACTGACAATGGCAAGGTAGGAGGAAATGGCAAATATGGCATTTGCCAATGTCTCCATCCATGGAGAAAGTCCCAACAGTTTCCTACCTCTCCAATAGGCACTTTAAAATTAGTAAGTGGGACTCTTTCACATCTGGTCTATGTGCTTTTCAAATTGGTGTTTTTGCATTAAGTCCCAAAGAGAATGAGTCTGTGAGTGAACCCTTTAAGGGAGGAGGGTGAGTGGTGGGTGGTTCTCTATTCCCTACAGATCTATGGCTTTCCTGGACATAGTCCTTGTTGTTTTTCAAAACCTGGCATTTAGGGGTCTATTTCTTTTGCAGGATCCAAGGGTTGGCATGCCTGATGTGGAGAAGAAACTGCTCATTTATCAGGGAATAGTTCAGTATTTTTGAGATCTCTCATAATGGTGAACTGCTGCAAATGGGGTAGGGCTTTTTTGGCAAGACAGTGTCTCTCCCTCTCCTACCCATCTTGATGCCCCCCCCCCTTTTTTTTTTGTGGAGGCTCTGCTCATCCAGTTTTCTAGTCTTTTTCTGAGGAAATTATTTCAAATATAGTTGTATACTTATTGTATCCAGGGGAGGGAGTGAATTTATGAACTTCATATGCCACCATCTTGAACCCAAACCCCAATATTTTATTTAAAGCAATCTGTAAGTTGTACATGAATAAAGTCTATTCTTACAATCTCAGTTAAACAGTTAATTGATGTTGGAACTCCTGCCTTGATTATTTTGGAGAACAAAGTAAGGCTTCTGCTGACAAGGTAAGGCTTAAGAAATTACTATAAAGAGTACAAACAACAAATGTGCATTTTCCATGGTTTGTTCATGATTAGAGTGATACTACTAAATTTTATAGGGATTAAAATATAACATTATCATGGAATGTTCTTGCTTGAGTCAGATGAGGCAAAATGAAATGACTTCCTATGAATTATATCACAGCTGACAAGGGGCTTATTTTTTTTTTTTTAAGATTTTATTTATTTGAAAGAGAGTGAGAGAGAAAGAGAGAGAGAGTGCACAAGTCGGGGGGGAGGGGCAGAGAGAGAGGGAGAAGCAGATCCCCCACTGAGCTGGGAGCCCGATGAGGGACTTGATCCCAGAACCCTGGGATCGTGACCTGAGCTGAAGGCAGACACTTAACCGACTGAGCCACTTAGGCCCCCAACAAAGGGGCTTATTATCTACTGATTGGGAGTTCTGTTAACTTTCCTGTGGTAGTTTCTATGACACTCTCTGCAGAACAGCAATTCTTAAGACACCTTATCTCTGCTACTAGTCTAACAAAAAAATTAAAAGCTTTTTGTGAAGGTAAAAACAACACAACATAACATTATGTATTAATTTATAAAGTTGATTATTTGATTTGTCCAAACACATGTCTGGGTGAGAAGACTTGATTGTTTCTCATACCTGAGAATTTTATCACAATGAGAACTAAGAGACTGACTGAGTACACATACTGAATTGGCATTTAATATTACAGTCCTTTTGTAAATACACATTGTCTTACAGAGGGGATCATGAATATAGGAAGCTGTATTTGGATGTACTTTGAAAGAAATAAAAAGAGAGAAAGCAACAGAAAGAATAAAAGCAAGTGTTATAATCTCAAAAAACACCCCAGATAATTTCTAATTATGTGTGTTATTTTAGTTTTTGCAAATTTCTCTGAATTCTGTTTGCATGTGCCAGTACTTGAGGATACTTGCTTTAAGACTGAAGGTATAGGAGAAAGAGAAATTATTTGAGGATCTACTGACAGATCTCAATTTGATGTTTTTTGGATTAAGAATATAAATTCTAAATACCCTTTAGCTATAAAAATTCACCATTCTATGTAAAAGATAAGTATATCAATTTACAAACTATAAGACATTCAAACCATTCAGTTTGGCTCCAACCCAAATTTTCCAGCCTGATGCTTTAGTCATTTGAAAATTTTCACATTTCAAATCTATACTTTCTTAGTGTCTTTTAAATCCTTTTCACTTAAAATTCAGTCTTCTAATCCCGCTTGCTCCAGCTGGTTCAGCTTAGTTCAGTACACATTCATTAGATGTCTTGTATGTGATAAATGTCACACTAAGCATTGAGCCAAGATAAGGCCTCAATCTTAAAATGTTATCCTGAGAAATCTAGGTGACTAGAACATGGTGCATTAGGAAGTCTGGTGGTAGACTGAGCTTGGAGTGCCCTAAGAGGCAATAAGGCAGGTGAAGACTTAGGCCTTTTGAAGCTCTGGGGAGAACAGTATGTTGTGCTGGGTTGCAATTGGTGGCCTAATGGATTTGGGGGCTTTTTGAGGCAGTATATACTAAGTAGTAATTTATTTATCAATTGTTTAATATTATTTAAAAAAGGAACTGGTTGTTTCCTTCTAAAAAGTTATTTGTAAGTGACACTTATAAACCTGGAAAATAATCCCTCTCCTATTTGGTTAACAAGTATATCTAAAAATTATTTCCCCTACATTTCATTAATAATGTCTCAACATTAAAACAAACACTTTTAAATTACTTAATTTAAGCATACAAGTCTTTGTACTCTGGATACGTCTGTTGTAAAACAAACATATACTGTTATTTCATAAAACATGTGCTTAAAAATTTCAGATCTCAAGAGACTGAGAAGACAAGCCTTAAAATGGGAGAAAATATATAAAAAAGATACAACTGATAAAGGACTGTTATCCAAAATATAAAAAAACTCTCAAAACTCAACAATAATAAAATGAATAACCTGATTTTGAAGATGGGCAAAAGACCTGGACATCTCACCAAAGAAGATACATATGAAAAAAAGTTCAACATCGTATGTCACTAGAGAACTGCAAATTAAAACAACAATGAGATATCACTACACACCTATTAGAATGGCCAAAATCCAAAACACAGACAATATTAAACGCTGGTGAGAATAAATGACTCTCATCACTGCTGGTGGGAATGCAAAACTGTACAGCCACTTTGTGAGACAGTTTGGCAGTTTCTGCTCAAACACCTAACCCTTACTCTTACAATATAATCTAGCAATCATGCTCCTTGGTATTTACTCAAAAGAACTGAAAACTTATGTTCATGCAAAACTTACATCCAAAAACTTGGACAGGGAAGTTTATAGCAGCCTTATTCATAATTGCCAAAATTTGGAAACAATCAAGATGTCCTTCAGTAGATGAGTGGATAAACTGTGGTACATCAAGACAATGGAATATTGTTTGGCACTAAAAAGAAATGAGTTATAAAAGCCATAAAAAGATGTAAAAGAAACTCAAATACATATTACTAAGTGAAAGAGCCATTTTGAAAAGGCTACATAGTATAAAATTCCAACTATACAACATTTTGGAAAAGGCAAAATTATGGAGACAGTAAAAAGATAGGTGGTTTCCAGGAGGTAGGGAGAGGAAGAGATAAATGAGCACAGACGATTTTTAGGGCAGTAAAACTTCTATATGATACTACAGTGGTTGATACATGACATTATACATTTTTCAAAATCCACAGAATGTACAAAACTATGAGTGAACTCTAATATAAACTATGGACTCTGGGTAACAATGACATAATGTAGGTTCATTGATTGTAATAAATATACCACCCTGGTATTCATAGTTGATACTTGGAGAAATTATGTATATATGGGGGAGATTGTGTATATATGGAGATGGCAGTGTATGGGGACTCTCTGTAATTTCCAACTGATTTTGCTATTAACCTAAATGTGTCCTCAAAAATAAAATTAATTTAAAAGATATACTGAATTATTAAAGTCACAGTTATGAGTCTGTTTAGAGGATGAAAAGATAAGATACAGACTGGGGGAAATACTTGCAAACCACATGTTTGATAAAAGACTCATATTCAGAATAAAGAATTCTCAAAACTCAACAATAAACACTAATTAGAAAATGGAAAGAAGACATGAAGAGATATTTCACTGAAAAGAATATGCAGGTGACAAAGAAGCACATGAAAAGATAGTCAACATCATTCTCCCTCAGAGAAATGCAAAGTAAAAAACCACAATGAGATATCATTATACAACTATCAGAACTGCTAAAATAAAAATAGAGACAATACCAGATGCTAGCAAGGATGTGGGAAAGATAGGATCACTTACACACTGTGAGAATGTAATATGGTGCCACCAGTCTGGAAAGCAGTTTGGCAGTTTCTTTTTTCTTTTTAAGATTTATTTATTTATTTGAGAGAGAGATTGTGCGCGAGAGAGCACTAGTTGGAGGAGGGACAGAGGGAGAGAATCTTGAAGCAGACTTCCTGCCGAGTGCAGAGCTGAGGTGGGGCTAGATCTCATGACCCATGAGTTCATGACCTGAGCGGAAACCAAGAGTTGGACCCTTAACTGACTGAGCCCCCAGTTAGACAGTTTCTTAAAATATTAAATATGCAACCACCATATGATCCAGCAACTGTACACCTGGGCATTAATTCCAGAAAAGTGGAAACTTAAGTTACAAAAAAAAACTATACACAAATGTTTGTAACAGGGTTTTTCCATAACAGACAAAAACTGGAAACAACTCCGATGTCCTTCTACAGGGGCCTGGTTAAACAAGCGGTAGTACATCCAGGCCATGGAATATCACTCAGTAATAAAAAGGAATGAACTCTTGATAAATGGATTAATCTGGATTAATCTCCAGATAACTGTGCAGCATGAAAACAATCTGAAAAGATTATATACTGTATGATTCCATTTATATAACATTCTTAAAATGACAAAATTATAAAAATGGAGAACAGATTAGTGGCTGCTAAGAGATAAGGAAGGTGGGATGAGAGGGGAGTGGGCGGGACTATAAAAGGGGATCTCTGTGGTGACAGAAATGTTCTGTATCTTGACCATATCAATGTCCATATCCTGGTTGTGCTACTGTATACAATATCACATCTTGGTTTTGCAAGATGTTACCACTGGGGAAGCTGCCTAAAGAGTACAATGGGATCTCTCTGTATTGTTTCTCACAACTACATGCGAATCTACAAAATCCACAATTATCTCAAAATAAAAAGTTTAATTAAAATAACATTATTTCATTCAGATTAAAATGAAAAATTAATTATTATCTTGTCCATTTTGGCTCAGTATTTGACTAGCCTAAGACTAGCCTAAATCCCAAGTGCAATTCCAAGAGAATCTCTTTATTAGTGCTGGGAATCAAATGAAGTTCAAACACCAGGTAAAATTCTAATCTTACCGCAATACTGGCAATCACAAGCTTAGATACAAAAGATGATGTAAGTAATGAATCTAAGACTGGGTAGACTAAAACATAGTACACAAAAAGGCCATGGACACATTCCAAGAAGAATGTTAATTTAACCAGTTCTAAAACTATACATCCTATAAAATAGGAAGAGATCTCTTGGACATGACATGAGCTGTGGCTGGATCTGCCCTATCTCACTTTATGGATTTATGGCAGTTTTCCTGTTAAGGAACCATCTCAGAAACCATGTGTGCCTTACATATTTGCCATTCCTACTATGGTATGACATACATAAATCATGGGGCTTGGGTCAGTATAGCCAGGCTGTAAAGTGATTCATGAGGCCAGCAGTACCATCCCCTAGGACTATGCACTTTATTACAGTAAACCTCCGAACAAGATACAATTTCCTGACTCAAGAAGCAGTCTTTAAATCAGGACACCTGGACAGCCCTGGAATCATTTAAAAAATACAATAGGTCTCAATCCACCATTGTTACTTAGTGCTGGCCTGCACTTGCCCACCTCTGTTCCTTTTAACACTAAATACTAAATTCAAAATGAATCCCTTTTGAGTGAATTATTATGATAACAGAACTACAGAATAAATTTAAGTGCATCCCATTCTTTTTTATCTCCTTTGTTCCCCGCTTTTCCCTAACTTTATTTACCCACTCAAAAAATAATACTCCCTGTGTCAAATTTCCCAGTCTTTAAAACTCATAAACCAAGAAGAGCACCTTTTGGTGCCCAAAATAAAAAAGCAAATGACTAGGAACCTAGTTTTCCTCTAGGTAACTCAGTAAGGAGCACCAGTTAGAGCAATTCTGGAGACAAAGTCATCAGGACATTCTTTGGGCTTGGGGACCTAATACTGCAATCAGTGCGACTTATGTAGGTATCAGATATACTTCAAACCAGGACTGGTAATAGTTCCATACTGTTGTTTGGGAAAACTGGAAATCTAACCAGTTGTAAAAGTTAAATTTGTTGAATTCCTAAGGGCTTTTTACATTAAGATCTAAGTATAATCATCAAGTTATCTTTTTATGTCAACTTTTTGAATAAAATGCTTAAAGCCACTAAAACAAACAAAACCACATTCCTGGTTATCAAAAAGAACTACTTTTAAGCCAAGATGTCAGTTTTAGCTAGACAATCAATATCACTTTATGAATTTACTGAAACCTCCAGGTCAAAGGCCCATCACATACTAATATTATTTTATACTTCTTGAAGAAACCCTGGAGAAAAAGTGTTGGGACTCTTTATTATGACCACAGAACTGACCGAATGCCCTGATCTTTTGGGATACAAGAGAGGCAAATTTACTTTTATTCAATAAAGACCTACTTGACTGAATAGATTTTGGGCACATGCGGTCAATAGATACAAAAAGCTGCAGTGCTTTACTACATTCCTTTGCAATAAGAAACAGGTCAAGAGAAAAGATCTAGCTCCTTAGCCTCTTCACACCTTCCCAAGCCATTAACGTGACTGGACTGTACATACGCATGAGGTGTTCAAAAATTTGAGCACAGTGACTGGAGATCAAGGCAAACTACAATAATTGAATCATAGGCCTATCAAGGCGAAAGCTTTCCAGTGAATCAAAACCGGAAAAGAAATGACTATGGGAATTCTCAGCAACTACAAACAAACTACATGTTGATGACAATGGGATTGATCGCTCATAAATCTCAAGGGACACAGGTTTTTGTAAATCTTGTCATCATATTATGTTTTAAGACATTATACATTTTTTTTCTTAAAAGCTGCTTCTTTACCATTGACCATACAATCCAAAAGTTTCCTAAAAAGAATTCAGTAACAAAAGTTTTTTAATTAATAAATATTAAAGCTTCTGTAAACAAGAGGGGCAGATATGTTCCTTCTTAATGACCTCTGGATCATTTCTTGCATCTGTGTCTTACTAGAAAAGATACCCAAATCATGAAGAGGCAGTTAGCAATCATTTACATTGGTCCTGGAGTTGTTTTTCACTAGGAAGTGCCACAAGCCTTCACAGCCTGCCAGAGAGTGTAAATAAACACTGCAGATAAGCTTTAAAATGGATCACACTCTAGAGAATCAACAAATTGGAAAGATATATGAAAAACTGGCATTTAAAAAAAAAAAGCTCAGGGGGCGCCTGGGTGGCTCAGTTGTTAAGCATCTGCCTTTGGCTCAGGTCATGATCCCAGGGTCCTGGGATCGAGCCCCGCATTGGACTCCCCGCTCCGCGGGAAGCCTGCTCCCTCTCCCACTCCCCCTGCTTGTGTTCCCTCTCTTGCTGTGTCTCTCTCTGTCAAATAAATAAATAAAATCTTTAAAAAAAAAAAAAAAAGCTCTTTTCTAGAGAAGCCTTCAATTTTTAACCTGACAGCAGAAGAATACTTTTTGGGCTAATGTGAAAATTGATACCAATCACAAAATTTATTTACTATTTTGTAGGAAATACAGCTTAAGGACCATCAAAATAGACCATCACAATTTTTCTACACAGTAACTACTATATTATTTCAATTTCCCCCTTCAAGGTAGTTAATTTTGTTTTGGGTGCATTTTAAATTGACTAAGAAATTAAGCACAGTTTGAAAAACTGAACTGGGCACTAGTACTGGCACTAAAATATATCCTAGTATTTCAATGACATATTTCAAGAAGATACAATTGAAAACAGCTAAGAGTCTTGACTCAATTCTACTTAAACAATGAACTAAAAAATACCATCCTCAATTGATTCTGACCCCAAGTTTAAAAACACAAACAAACCGCACAACAAAAAAACCAAAAAGCAAAAAACTCCAAAATCATCTACTAAGTAAACAAATGTCACAACATACTCTATTTCTTATACACTACAGTGGCTGACTGATAATATCTACTTACTCTGTTAGGGTCAATCAATCAGTGATTCTCCTAGAAATGAAAGGAAGGTTGTCAACTTTTTGAGTTGGGCCATAGCTGACTAAGGTTCCTAAGTGAAACATAAAGACTCTTCCTGTCATTAAGAACTATGATCGCCTTTGAAGTTTACCAAGCTTTACCCTCTCAGTTTCCTCCTTTGTAAAGAGGGACCTATATTAAAAAAAAATGAACATTAATAAATATTTGTAAATAGCCCTGAAGAAATATAAATGATGTAATGTGAAAAAAGTACAGGTTTCCTTCTAGGAAAAACCCTTCGGATGTTCTCTCCAGTATTAGTGATTTTTATAGACCGACATGAAGCGTCACAGGAAGACAAAGCTACTCTTGTCAGTCAGGTCCACTTCTCACCCAGACCACTTATTGCCACAGATTCTACCATGAAGATAAGCCAGTTACTGTGTAAAATCTAAGGCTGTTACTTACATGTGCAAAGAGAAAACATAAACATTTTACGTATAATATGAGCTCATTAGAATTGATATTTTTCAAAACTGTATGGAGAAGATTAAAGTCATTTAAGGTTTAATGACAAAAATATATTTTCTTTTTCCTCCTGTGATCTTTAGACATCAGAGAGTAAATGTGTTCAATTTGCAATAAAAAAATTAAGTACTACATAAACATTAAACAGACTATGAAAATACATATACAAGTAAAAAAGAAAGATCCAAATTCTTAATTTCATTTGGCTATGTTGAGCTTCTGTACATCTTTAATAAAACAGCTGTGTTAGATGCTAAGGATTTAAGTTGAGAGAAACACAGTCTCTGCACTCAATCTAGGCCAGGAACTGGTAAACTATAACCGAGGAGCCAAACTTACCCTTCTATTTTATCATTATTGTTGTTGTTAATTGTAGTAAAATATACATAAAATTTACCATTTTAACCATTAAGTGCACAATTCAGTGGCATTAAGTACATCACAGTGTTGTACAACTACCACCACAATCCACTTCTGGAACTTGTTCATATTTTTAAACAGAAACTTTGTACCCATGAAATAATAACTCCCCATTCTCCACTTGCCCAGCCCTTGGTAACCTCTAGTCTACTCTCTGTCTATATGAATTTGGCCTATTCTATGTACCTCAGATAAGTGGAACCATGTAATATTTGTCCTTCTGCGTCCGGCTTCTTTCACTCATGATTTCAAGGTTCATCCACGTGATAGCATATGCCAGAATTTCACTTCTTTTCAAGACTGAATAATATTCCATTGTGTATATACATATACACACCACATTTTGTTTATCCACTTATTTGTCGATGAATACTTAGGTTATGGGGCGCCTGGGTGGCTCAGTCATTAAGCGTCTGCCTTCGGCTCAGGTCATGATCCCAGGGTCCTGGGATCGAGCCCTGCATTGGGCTCCCTGCTCCGTGGGAAGTCTGCTTCTCCCTCTCCCACTCCCCCTGCTTGTGTTTCCTCTCTCGCTGTCTCTCTCTCTGTCAAATAAATAAATAAAATCTTAAAAAAAAAAATATTTAGTTGCTTCCACCTTTTGGCTATTGTAAATAATGCTGCTATGAACAATGGTGTACAAGCATCTGTTTGAGTTCCTGCTTTCAGTTATTTTGGGTATGTACCTAGAAGTAAAACTGCTGTCCCACTTGTTTTTGTAAATAAAGCTGTATTATTACACAGCCGCATGTATTTATTTACATATTGTCTAGGATTGCTCTTACACTACAGTGACACAGCTGAGAGTAATCGTAATAGAGACCGTATGACCCACAAAGCCTAACATCTTTTCTATCTGGCCCTTTATGGAAAAAGTTTGCTGACTCCTTTTATTGTCTACTACAGTAAGATGTGGAAGGGGTGGAGAAGCAGCTAATTTTGTCTTATAAAGTCATGTGGGCTCTGTGTGTGTGGGAGGGTGGATGCACATGTGCATGCACGTGTGTGCGTGCGTGCGTGTGTATGTGTGTGTGTGTGTGTGTGTGTGTTCTGGAGGGGGTAATGGAAAGGGGTTCATTAAATCCTAATACTACTATCTTGGAAAAAATTATATTTTGTTTTCACACTGAGGTTAGGGTCACCATACCAACTAAATTAAAGCATTTAGTTTAGGCTTTTCAGACTACACTTAAGAGCTTCACTGAGCTTTACATTTTAATGATTATAGGTTAGCTATACTTCCTTATTTTCTCAACACTGGGTTCCCTCTTGGCTTCTATAAAATCACACTTTGCTGGTTTACTATCTAGCTCCTAACAATTCTTCTTCATCTCCTTTGCAGGATCATTCCCCCCTCATCCATGTGTTGAATTCCCTAGTGATACACTGTAGGCCCTCTTCTCATTTTATACTATTATTCATTCCCTTCTGTTTGAACTTCAAACCTACAGATATCCAAATGTCTATTGGATAGATCTATTTTACTGTCCTACATCTCAGTGGACCACATCAATATCCACTTAGTTTCTCAACTCAGACACCGAATAGTCATCCTTAACTCCTCTACTTCCTAACTCACCATATCCAATCAGCAACCAATAAATTATGCTTTTTCTATCTTTTAAGTGTTTCTCAAAAATCTCTTAAACCTCGTAAGTGCTGCTTTACTTTAGGGTCTCAAAAACTTTAGATTACTACAGTGTTTTCATGACTTTAATTTTGTCCCTACACCTCATTTTCCATAGCAGAATCATATATCTGAAATGAAATATAAATGTCACTTCTACACTTAAAATATTTAGTACCTCTTTACTGCTTCCAGGATAGGATAGCCAGCCTCCAACACGGCCCCCACTGATCCCCACAACCTGGTATTCATACCATTTATAGACTCTTTCTATATCATACCAGTGGTGATCTGTGTCACCAATATAAGATGCGATGCCTGAAGTGATGTAAATCGCTTCCAGATCATGTTATAAAAAATACTGTGGCTTCTGTCTTCAGTGTCCTCTCACCCTGGGATCACTCACTCTATGGGAAGCTAGCTGCCATGCTATGAGCAGCCTATAGAGAGGCCCATTCTGTGAGGAAGTAAAGCCTCCTGCAAATAGCCAATGAAAAAATGAGGACTCTTCTCAATAGCTATGTGAGTTAGCTATCCGGGCCATAGCTCTTGAACCCACATTCAAGCTTCAGATGGCTGCAGCCTAAGCTGACATCTTAACTGGGGTCTCATAAGAGGTTAGGGGTCAGAAGCACACAGCTAAAGGATTCCCAAATTTCTGACCATCGGAAGCTGAGATAATAACTTTTGTTTTAGGCGACTGAATCTGGGATAACTTGTTATGTGGAAATATATAAGTAATATAGGATAAAGGCTAAATTCCTTAGCATGGTATATGAGCTATGATTATGGCTTTCTCGCTCCCATTATCTGTTTTCTTTATGCTTTAATATTACTCAATTACTTACAATTCTCCATGTCTTATCAACTGCTAACCAGCTCTTCTGATATCACAACCTCCTCGAAGCCATCCCTGCTCATCAATTCCTTTATGTTTCATATATGCCAGAATTCTGTGCTACTTTTATACATGGCCAACTGCCTAGCACAACTTGAGGTTGTAGTCAATATGTGAATGGTACAGTGTGGCAACACACATGGCTGTAGGTATACACTCCCATTTTTTATTTTGATCATGCTTTAATATATTTGTGTATACATCTCCCTCCTTAGCATCTAAAATAGGTATTCAATAAACACTTATTGAATGAACTTGTATTAAATTTTTAATATAACCAGATTACATGAACACTTAAAATATGTAATTTTACTGATAAGGGGTTAACATCCAAAATATATAAAGAATTCATGAAACTAAATTAAAAAAAATCTGATTAAAAAATGGACATAAGAGCAAAAAAATGGGCATAAGAAAAGATGCTCAACATCACTAACCATCAAGAAAATGCAAATCAAAACCACAGTAAGGTATCACCTCACACCTGTCAAAATGGCTATTATCAAAAGGACTAGAAATAATAAGTGTTGGTGAGGATGTAGAGAAAATGTTAGTGGGAATGTAAATTTGGTGCAGCCATTATGGAAAATAGTAATGGACGGGTGCCTGGGTGGCTCAGTCGGTTAAGTGTCTGACTCATGGTTTCGGCTCAGATCATGATCTCAGGGTCAGGGGATCAGGCCCACATTGGCTCTGCACTCAGCACAGAGTCTGCTTGAGATTCCCTTTGCCTCTCTCTCTGCCCCTCCCTCCACTCATGCTCTCTTTCTCAAAATAAATAAATAAAATCTTAAAAAAAAAAAAAGATACCAGTAATTGAGATTCCCCCCCAAAATTAAAAATAGAACTACCATATGATCGAGCAATTCCACTTTTAGGTATTTAAGCAAAGAAAATGAAAAACTAATTTGAAAAGACACATGCACTCCTATGTTCCTCACAACATTATTTACAATAGCCACGATATGGAAGCAACCTAAGTGTCCATGAATAGATGAATGGCTAAAGAAAATGTACACAATGGAAAATGTACACAATATGATATTACTCAGCCATTAAACAAAAAAGAAAAGAAATCTTGCCATTTGCAACAACATGGATGGATTATAGGGTACTATGCTAAGTGAAATAAGTCAGATGGAGAAGAAGAACGTACGACTTCACTTACATGTGGAATCTGAAAAACAAAACAAATGAACAAACAAAACAGAAACAGACTCATAAATACAGAGAACAAACTGATGGTTGCAGAGGTGGGTGGGTGGTGGATGAAATAGGAAGAGGGAATTAAGAGGTACAGTATTCCAGTTTTAAAATAAATAAGACAAAGAGATATAATGTACAGCATATACTCAACAATACTGTAACAGCTATATGTGGTAACATACGGTAATGACTTAGTGTGGTGACCATTTCCTAATGTATACAAATATTCAGTCACTATGTTATACCTCTGAAACCAATACAATATTGTGTATCAATTATTCTTCAATAAAAAATATACAACTTTAGGGATGCCTGGGTGGCTCAGTCGGTTAAGTGTCTGCCTTTGGCTCAGGTCATGATCCCAGGGTCCTGGGATCAAGCCCCGCATCGGGTTCCCTGCTCAGCGGGGAGCCTGCTTCTCCCTCTGCCAGCCACTCCCCCTGCTTGTGCTCTCTCTCTGACAAATCAGTAAAATCTTAAAAAAAAAATACAACTTTAAAAAACAAGAAATTTAATTACAATTCTCATCTGCTATTTTTAATTATTCTAATTACGAACCAAAATTTTTATGCCTAGGAAAGGAATAGCTTATAGAGACATAGAGAATGTATCCTAGGTAATCCATATCCAAAACAAAACAAAACAAAATTTGTTGTTAAAAGAACAAAACATGTGGATTTCAGGTCCTGGAGTTTAGATCAGTGTTTCCCAATCCTTTCCAGATCACAGAGCACAAGGAAGTGATATTTGTTCAGAAAACTGAGATAACAAGATGAGGCTGTTCTTGGCCCACACCTGACACAGCAGTCTGTTGCAGCACCCTGCTTAAATTGTATTCTCTTTTTAAAAACATTTTTATTATTAAAGTATAGTTGACATACTATGTTATATTAGCTTCAGGTGTACAACATATTGATTTTGACAATTCTATACATTACTCAATGCTTACCAAGATAAGTGTAGTCACCATCTGTCACCATACAATGTTATTGCAGTATTATCGACTATATTCCCTATGCTGGACTTTTCATCTCCATGATTTATTTTGTAATGGGAAGTCTGTACCTCTTAATCTGTACCTCTTAAGTCTGTACCTCTTAAGTCTGTTACCTATTTTGCCCTTCTCCCCACCAACCCACCCCTCTGGCAAACATCAGTTTGTTCTCTGTATTTATGAATCTATTTGTTTATTCATTTTTTCTTTAGATTCCACATTAAGTGAAATCATATAGATAGCCTTTAAAATTAAATATGGCAATTTTGCCCAAAAGTGACAGATTTCAGAATGTCTTCTCCAATACTTAGAAGAAATAAATAAAACCCTGTAAAAGCCTGCAAATATTCACTCGCAGGAACCAAACAAGACTAAGGACACAACCTTATTTTGAGCTACAGATAAGGAAATGAAACAAAAATGCTGGTGGGGAATGGGGAGTTCTTAACTGTGTTCTAAGGCCAGAAACAGTATCAAAGTCAGAAATGAGGTGACAAAATGGTGAGGATTCTGAGTAATAACCCCAAACTTGGAGAAAATAAGATTGAAGGGTGATTTGACAGCTTACAAAATGACAATCAGGAGAAATACTTACCTACCGAAGCCTTAGTACAGGCAAGAAAATTACCAGGATAGTTCATTATCCGGGGATCACTAAAGAATTTCACAAATGATCTGAATCCTACTCACTCCTACCAGGATGAACATGTGACATTTTATCAAATTACAGAACACAAAAAAACTGAGCCCAGGTGGTACAACAACGACTATGCATGGCTCTAGCTGAGTACTGTCTGGTCTCCTTACCTCCCTCAGGCTATGGAAAAGCAGACCAAAGTCATTTCAGCACTACACTATTGTCTAAAGGAGGAAGCAACCAGGTTTCAGATAAGGTGGGGGTAGGAAAGGTATCAGAGAATATTCGCCCACTCCACATTAACAGAAACACATCCAAGAATTTTATAACCAGCTAAGTAGTTCTTCAAGTATAATGTCAAAATAAACATCAGGCATGCAAAAACAAACAAAAGAAGAAATTAAAAGAGGAATTCAATATCCATAAATCTTTCCTGAAAAAGCCAATTAAAGATAAAATTCATGGGGCACCTGGGTGGCCTTTGGATTAGGTCATGATCACAGGGTCCTGGGATTGAGCCCCATGTTGGGCTCCCTGCACAGCAGGGAGTCTGCTTCTCCCTCTCCCTCTGCCCTACCCCCCCCACTCATCCTCACGGGCGCTGTCTCAAATAAATAAATAAAATCTTAAAAAAATTTTAAAAACTATTAAAAAAGATAACATTCAATAAACAAAAAATAAAGTAAAAGTAAAGTAAAAACAAAGTAAAGAGAAAATGTGATAAAGGATAGTGATAACCACTGAATTTAAATGTAGAACCTAGACTAAGTAAATCTGGGAATTAAAGTTACAATGAAATGTAAATGATACAAACCTCGGCAAAGCTGAGATAAGAAAAATGTATTTAAATATTGGTGAGAAGTGTTAATTTCCTAATTTTTTAGAGCATGGGGTGAATTAATACTGATTAAGTGTTATTGAAAAACATGACCCTAATCTCTTAATCTTTTTTTTTTTAATTTTTTAAAATTTTTATTTTTAATTTTTTTTAAAGATTTTATTTATTTATTTGACAGAGAGAGACACAGTGAGAGAGGGAACACAAGCAGGGGGAGTGGGAGAGGGAGAAGCAGGCTTCCTGCGGAGCAGGGAGCCCGATGTGGGGCTCGATCCCAGGACCCTGGGACCATGACCTGAGCCGAAGGCAGACGCTTAACCGACTGAGCCACCCAGGCGCCCCTCTTAATCTTTTTTCTTATCATTGAGAGGAAGTCTTGGAAATTTTCCTGTATAGTAAAGAAATATTCAGCTGAAATTCTATTTGTTCATTCTGTTGATAAATCAAGTAAAATTAAATTAAATTTTTATTCAAAATGGCATGTTGTTATGATGCCATTATTTCCCTATTTTCCCTTTTGTATATGTGCATAGAAATATGACAGGAATCAATACTCACTCCAAATAATGATTATTTCCTAAGCACTTAACTTTTGAGCATTTTTTGCTTTATTTTTTCTACTTCTGCTATTGATTAAATTTTTTAAAAGATTTATTTATTTATTTTAGAGAGAAAGAGAGCACATGCATGAGTGGGGGTGAGGGGGAGGAGGAGAGAATCTTGAGAAGACTCCCCGCTGAGCACAGAGCCTGATGTGGAGCTTGATCCCAGGGCCCTGAGATGATCTGAGCCGAAACCAAGAGATGGATGCTTAACCGACTGAGCCACCCAGGTGCCCCTGCTATTGTTTAAATTTTTAAAAAGAATAGAATAACAAATAGATAAATAAAAACCTCTGACTTGAGGTGCACTATCAGACATAAGAACATGCGCTTTGGACTTCAATGTTGCCATATATTACCTGTGTGACTTGAGACAAGTGACTTCATGAACTTCTTATCTATAAAATGGTAGTACAAATTCTTAAACTTCCCAAAGTAGTTGTTAAGATCGAGACACTTACAAATAATAAACCTCATTATAGCTGTGAATCTGGCACATGGAAGGCACTTAACAAATACTAATTTTCCTTCGAGTTCAGGTTGTGAGAATAGAAATAGGAAGAAGAAACCCAATTATACCCTCGGTTTTATATTTCTCTCCAATTATATCTTTTAACCTCTAGTCAAGAATCCTTTAGTCATAAGTCTTATTTCCCTAGACTCGTGTGGCTAAGGACTGTTTGCTTTGTTACAACATGATGACCAAAATGCATTGTAAAGGGGTTTCACAATATAAACTATTGTGTGGTTCCAGAGTCTTTCCTCCTGCTGAGAAATCAGTATCTTTTTGACTCAACACAAAGAAAATACTATATTTAAAGTGTAATAAAAGTCTCTTTTCCCCATTGAGATGCTGCCAGGATCTATTGCATCCTGAAAGTAAGGTCACGATTAGCAAAGAAAAACAACACAAGAGTGGATCAGTGATCTTAAAAAACGAAAAAAAAAAAAAAAGAAAAGAAAAAGAAAGAAAAAAAGACCCTCCCCCAAAGTGGACACTCCCCTGACTTCAGTTCTATGAATGCACAGTTACATGTTTTGTTTATGAACAAGGAGGAAAATGTTTTTACACATGAAATCCATGACTTAAAAGATAAGCCTCAGAATACAGTTTATTTAAATTAGCATGTAGTTTAGAAGCACTTACTAAAGGGAAGCCCAGCACTACCAGGAAGTATATGTGTGCTGATCTTTCCCAGTCCTGCAGAGAATGAAGTAAAAGCATCTGAGAAGTGAGTTAGAAGGAAGAGAGTGAAGAAGACGCATGACACAGATGTTCTGAGAGCGTAGGAAGGGTAGTTAAGTGACTGGCTGATGAAAGTGATGAGCTGACAGTAACCACATAACTTCCTAGAAAATGACTCAATATCAATACCAACAGAACTAAACTCTAAAGTTACAGTCTGCTTGAAGGAAGAAGAGACGTGTAGGTTTTATGCTAGGTACAGTACTCCTGATGTAGCTTATAGCAACCTTTTAAAATATGATGCCTGCATGGGATATTTTCATGCCAAAATGATGAGAAACAGAGTTCTGAAACAGTAAAATACAAAGACGGATATCAAAGCTGCTATAATTTAAATATCCCATGAAATATTTTAAAATCAGAGATACAGGTAAAAGGGGAAATACTAGTTGTCAACAAGTGGTATTTTCTTTGGAGTGATGGAATCTATAATGGAAAAAATGGTCATTTGCTTATAAAGCTTATTTGCACAGGGCTCTGTTGATCTCATGTTTCCTACACGAGAAATCCCCGGAGAAGCTGTAAAGTCTGCTCTAAGTCCAGGTGCTTCTACTCTACTCTGTCAAAACAGGGACATTTTCTTAACAAACATTTCAAAGCTGCCTAGTGCCAGGACGGCTAGTTTAGGGGCTGGGAAGAGTTGTAGACAGCGTGAGCGACAGGCAAAAAAGACAGATAACATATATACTGATATTTATTTCATTCTTAAATTTAGAGAGTATTCCCTTCTGGATCTATATAATGGATTCCTTACTGGTCTTGTGGTCTAGTCTCTCCATTGTTAAAAGAGCCAGCATTATCTTCCTGAAATATGGATGGGATCATGTCACTTTCCTGCTCCCTATGCATACAGAATAAAAATTTTAATTAGTGGCATAGCACCCAAGACCCTACCAGCTTTATCCTTCAGAATTCACCTTGAATATTATTTGTTCCAACAATACTAAATCTCTGATAGTTTCTCAATTATACCTTAATATTTCACAACTTTATGACTTTTCATATTCTATTTTCTCTATTAAGAATACTTCCAATGCTTTCTTCTCTTAGATCTCCCATAAGAAAGGTAAGGTAGTCTGTGAAGCCTATCTTAACTCCAGGTAGACTTGGGTGCCTCTCACTCTTCAAGCTCCCATTGAACCCTGTTCATATCTCCATTATATCTATCATCACAATATATTATGATTTCCTGTATTCCATGGCTTTCATCTATGAATTCTCCCAAAAGACCAGTAACTGGCACAAACTGCTTAACATTTTGTGAAATATAAGAAGTTCTTATAAATATTTTTCCAAAGTTCAAAGTTTTGAATATCCATTCTGTGATTCAGAAATAAATTTGTCAACAGAATTACCTAAAGTATGCCAAGCTAATCACAAAGTCTCAAATTCCTGGCCTATTAAAAAATATAAATGCTGTTATATGCTACAACATGGATAAATCTTGAGGACATTATGCTAAGGAATATGAGCCAATCACAAAAAGACAAATACTGAATGATTCCACTTACACTTACCTAACATAGTCAAATTCATAGAAACAGAAAGTAGAATGGTGGTTACCAGGGGCAGAGGGGAGGGGGGAAAGAAGAGGTGGTTAATGCGAAGTAAAAAAGATCTGGAGATTGGTTTTACAGCAGTGTAAAGTACATAACACTAGGGAACTGCACATTTAAAAATTGTTGAAATGGTGAATATAATGTTTTGTGTTTTTTATCTCTGTAAAGAAAACCCTGAATTAAAAAGACAACTGCAAGCTAAAACATAAATATAATGATTATGAAAGTCTGCTTTAGAGCAATGCTTGATATATAGTAGACACTCAATAGTTTTAATGATTCAATATGTTAAATAACTAAATTTCTCTAGCAGATAATGTGTATTTCTGGGATATAGTTTATGTCTCTGCAAATCTTCATTCAATCTCTAAATTCTGTCACGTATTTTGTATAGTATAGCATGAATAGAATTTCAAGGGAACATAGGAATGTTAGTATCTAATGCTTTAAACCAGTATGTATTTGTTCCTCTAGAAAAACAGTAAACACAGAGATGGAGTAAAGTGACAGCATACTACTTATGGTTAAGATAAGAGGAAATGGAAAACACTATATCCTTAACAAAAGGGGGCCAGAAAAATAATTTATGGTATATCATTCACAAGAATATTATGTTGCCATTGAAAATAATGATAAAGATCAACATTAGTTGATTTTAAAAGATTTTCATACTTATTGTTAAACTGGAAAATTCTTTTCCTGAAGATACAGAGAATGAAGTCTGAACAGTTACATAATGACTAATTAGTTAGCTCTAGGGAGGATTACAAGTGATTTTCATTTCCTCTTAAAATATTTATCACTGAATTTAAATATGTCAGTACTCTTTTATAAAGAGAAAAAATTAACAGCATTATAGCCATCATGCTGTACACATACAACCCCAGTACTTATTAATCTTATAACTGGAAGTTTGTACCTTTTGAACATCTTAGCCCAATCCAATTTCCCCATTCCCCACCTCTGAAAACCACATATTTTATCTCTTTTCTATGAGCTTGGTCTTTTTAGATTCTACATATAAGGGAGATAACAGAGTATTTGTCTTGCTCTGACTTAATATAATGCTCTTAGGGTCCATTTATGTTGTTGCAAATGGCAGAATTTCCTTATTTTCTTATGGCTGAATAATATTCCACTGTATATATCTACCACATTTTCTTCATTTGTTCACCTCTCGGACACTTAGGTTGTTTCCATGTCTTGGCTATAGTAAATGATGCTACAATGAACATGGGGGTACAGATACCTTTTTGAGATAGTGATTTTTTTCCCAGATACATACCCAGACATTAAGTTGCTAGATCATATGGTAGGTTCTATTTTTAATTTTTTGAGGAACTCCATACTGTTTTCCATAGTGACTGCACGGATTTACATTCCTACTAACAGTGCACAAACCTTTCCTTTGCTCTACATCGTCCCCATCACTTGCTATTTATTGTCCTTTTGATGAAAGCCATTCTCTCAGGCATGAAGTGATTGATATTTTATTGTGGTCTTGATGTGCATTTCTGATGATTAGTGATGTTGGGCACCTTCTCATATAGCTGTTGGCTGTTTGGATATCTTCTTTGGAACAATGGCTATTCAGGTCCTGTGACCATTTTTTTAAAAGATTTTATTTATTTTTATTTGAGAGTGAGCAGGCATGCACAGGTGGGGAGGGGATAAGGAGGGGGAGGGGCAGAAGGAGAGGGAGAAGCAGATTCCTTGCTGAGCAGGGAGCCAGACATGAGGCTTGTTCCCAGGATCATGACCTGAGCCAAAGGCAGATGCTTAACCAACTGAGCCACCCAGGCACCCCTGGTGCCCATTTTTAATTGGATATCTGGGGGGTTACTTTGCAATTAAATTGTATTGGTTCTTTATATATTTTAGAAATTAATCCCTTATCAGATACATGATTTGCAAATATTTTCTCTCATTCCATAGGTGGCTCTTCATTTTATTTATGGTTTCCGCTGCTGTACAGAAGCTTTTAAAAGTTTGATATAGTCCCACTCACTGATTTTTGTTTTTGTTTCCTTTGCTTTTGGTGTTAAATTCAAAAAATCATCTTGAAGACCAATGTTAAGGAGCTTACTCCTATGTTTTCTTCTAGGAGTTTTATGGTTTCAGATCTTACACGTTTAAGTTGTTAATCTATTTTGAGCTGACTTTTGTATATGGTACATGATAGTGACCAGTTTTCCCAAATCATTTAAGAGACTGTGCTTTCCCCATTGAGTATTTTTGGCTCTTGTGCCATAAATTAATTGACTGTATATGTGTAGGTTTATATATGGACTCTCAGTTCCATTCCACTGATATATATGTCTTTTTGTATGCCTGTACCATACTGTTTTGATTATTATAGTTCTGTAATGTCATTTGAAATCAGGGAGTGTGATACTTCCAGCTTTGTTCTTTCTCAGGATTGCTTTGGCTATTCATACTCTTTTGTGGTTCCATACAAATTTTAGGATTGTTTTTTCTACTTCTGTAAAAAATGCCATCAAAATATTGATAGGGATTACACTGAATGTATAGATGGCTTTGGATAGTAGGGACATTTAACAATATTAATTCTTCCAATTCATGAACACAGGATGTCTTTTCATTTATTTATACCGTCTTCAATTTCTTTAATCAATGTCTGGTAGTTTACACTGTAAAGATCTTTCACCTCCTTGGTTAAATTTATTCTTAACTATTTTATTGTTTTGATGCTATTGCAAATGTGATTGTTTCTTTTTCAGATAACTCACTGTTAGTGATAGAAATGCAACTAATTTTTATATGTTGATTTTGCATCTTGCAACTTTACTGAATTCACTGATTAGATCTAACAGTTTTTTGGTAGTGTCTTTAGGATTTTCTTTTTGAAGACTTTATTTGTCAGAGAAAGAGAGAGAGCATAAGCAAGGGAAGCAGTAGGTAGAGGGAGAAGGAGGCTCCCCACTGAGCATGGAGCCTGATGTGGGACTTGATCCCAGGACCTTGGGATCATGACCTGAGCCAAAGGTAGATGCTTAACCGACTGAGCCACCCAGGCATCCCTAGGATTTTCTATATATAAAACTATGTTATCTATAAATAAAGACAACTTTACTTCATCTTTTCCAATTCTGATGCTTTTAATTTCTATTTCTTGTCTAATTGTTCAGGCTAGGATTTTCAGTACTATGTTGAATAGAAAGGGGAGGATTTCTTTTTTCTTTTTTAAGATTTTATGTATTTATTGGACAGAGAGAGAGAGGGAGAGCAGCAGAAGGAGAAGCAGACTTCCTGCTGAGCAGGAAGCCCTATGTGGGACTCGATCCCAGGACCCTGGGATCATAACCTGAGCTGAAGGCAGAAGCTTAACTGACTGAGCCACCAGGCACCCCAGGAGAGGATTTCTTTAAGTTGATTTTGTTTGGTGACTTACATGCTTCTTGATATGAACTTGGATATCCAAATCTCTCCCCAAATTTGGGACGTTCTGTTTTTATTTCTTTACATAAACTTTCTGCCCCCTTCTCATTCTCTTTTCCTTCTAGAACTTCAATAATTCACAAATTGGTCCTTTTGATGGTATCATTTAGATCATGTAGACTTTCTTCATTCTTTTTGCTGTGTGTTCCTCTGACTGGATAATTTCAAAGTTCCTGTCTTAATTCTCACTGATGCCTTCTTCTACTTGATCGAGACTGCTACTGAGGCATTTTTCATTTAATTCACTGAATTCTTCAGTACCAGAGTTTCTGTTTGGTTCCATTTCATGGTTTCTATCTCATTGTTAAACTTCTTGTTTTGTTTATACATTGTTTTCACGGTTTTGCTGAATTGTCGTTCTGTGATTTTTTTTTTTTTCTCTTTCTGTGTTTTCTTGAATCTTTCTTGTAGTTCAATGAATTTCCTCACAACAGCTATTCGGAACTCTTTAGAAGTTGTGGATCTCCATGTTTTGGGGTTTGGTAATGGGAAGATTATCATGATCCTGTGGTGGTGTCATGTTTCTTTGATTACCGGTGTTTCTTTGAATTTTGTGTTGTCTTCACATTTGAAGTGGGAGCCACAACACACTCCAGGATGTCCAAATTCACATTTTGTTTGCTCCAACAGAGTGCTGCATCCTCTGTGCACCTAGACTTTCACAAAGGCTTTCTTCTTTGTTGGTGACTGTCTGACTTAGTGTTTTCCAGGGGCTCCCAGACTTCAGTCAAGAGCTGCTTCATGGATCACTTCAGCGTCCACAGACAGGAACAAGGTCTGTCTGCCTATTCTATGTTGTATGGGTGGGCAAGATTCTTTCCAGGTTCCTTGGTGTCCAATGGGAAATCCCATAGCTCCCACAAAGACACTCTTGTTTGTATATGGATGCCAAGTATTTATTGTTGGGGGTGTGTGGGAAGGACTAAAATGAGAAGCATCTTATATAGCCACAAAGCTGACATCACTTCTCTGCCTTTCCGCTCCACCCCTACCCCCCCCACCTCAAGAACTGAACAAAATTGTAGAGCGCTATCAGAAATTGCTTCCTGTGGTATAAATATGGTGTGCTACATTTTTATTTATCTGCATGGCATTTGTTTTGCTTTTCAATGAAGTTGAGTGCCTCAGAATGTCCCACTTCAATCATTATTTTATGTTCCATTTCAACAATTTATATTACCTGTTTGGTCACTGAATACATCTGAATTTGCTTCTACAGGCAAACAAGATTGAAAAACTGGAGCAAACAGCCAAGGCAGAATCTTCTTACTTATGTGGACTTAACAGTGCACTCCTCACATTCACATAGCTTTTTAAAAATTTAGAGTTGTCTCATAAATTCAAAAACATGACATCTTGGTGGGAGAAGACTAGTTCCAGCACAGCATATTGCTAAGCTCGTAAGTCTTTCTGATTTTACCCACCCTAGATATGCCAAATAAATGTCTGAGCATTTGAGTGTAAATTAGAAATCTTGGAACCTAAGTACAGGTCACCACTGTGGCTGCTACAGAAATCTGAGCCACCCAAGGCACAGCACCACAGCAAAATAGGAGTATCCCTAGAACTAAGCAGGATCAATTATTCAAGCCAAAAACAAATGAGCCATTCTTAATCCCTTTGTTTCCTTAACCCCCAATATTCAATCCATGAGAATGCCAAAGGCTCAACCTACAAAATATATGCTAGGTCTATAAGCCTCAAAAACATAAATTGGACCATGCCAACACCCTCTTTAAAATACTTCAGGGGCGCCTGGGTGGCTCAGTTGGTTAAGCGACTGCCTTCGGCTCAGGTCATGATCCTGGAGTCCCGGGATCGAGTCCCGCATTGGGCTCCCTGCTCGGCAGGGAGTCTGCTTCTCCCTCTGACCCTTCTCCCTCTCATGCTCTCTGACTCTCATTCTCTCTGTCTCAAATAAATAAATAAAATCTTTAAAGAAAAAAAAATAAAAAAATAAAATAAAATACTTCAATGGGGACGCCTGGGTGGCTCAGTTGGTTAAGCAGCTGCCTTCGGCCCAGGTCATGATTCCAGAGTCCTGGGATCGAGTCCCACATTGGGCTCCTTGCTCAGCAGGGAACCTGCTTCTCCCTCTCTCTCCCTCTGCTTGTGCTCTCTCTGTCAAATAAATAAAATCTTTAAAAAAATAAAAAATAAAAAATAAAATAAAATACTTCAATGGTTTCCTACTTCATTTAGAATAAAACTCAAACTCCTTTAAAGTCTTAAATGACCTGGGTCTTTCCAACCGTTTGGGGCACATTTCCTATGAATCCCCTATTTTATTAAACTCAATGGTCTCTTTTTTTTCTGTTTTTCTATTTCCTTCCTTCCTCCCTTCCTTCCTTCCTTTTTGCCTTATAAACAACAGAAATTTATTTCTCACAGTTCTGGCGGCTGGGCGGTCCAAGATCAATGTGTTAGCAGATTCAGTGTCTGGTGACAGCCTGGTTCCTGATTCAGAGATGGTTATCTTTTTTTTTTTTTTTTAAGATTTTATTTATTTATTTGAGAGAGAGAGAATGAGAGAGAGCAAGCACATGAGAGGGGGGAGGGTCCGAGGGAGAAGCAGACTCCCTGACGAGCAGGGAGCCCGATGCGGGACTCGATCCCGGGACTCCAGGATCATGACCTGAGCCGAAGGCAGTCGCCCAACCAACTGAGCCACCCAGGCGCCCCTGAGATGGTTATCTTTTTACTTTGTCCTCATATAGGCAGAAGAAGGGAAGTGGTTTCTTTTATAAGGGCACTTATCCCACTCATGAGGATTCCACCCTCATGACCTAATCACCTCCCCAAGGGCCTGCCATTAAATACTATCACCTTGGGGATTAAATTTCAACATATGAATTTTGTAGGATCCAGATATTTGGTCTATGGCGGGAGGGTATGTGCTATAGTGAGCACTGTGGATTGTGGTAAGACTAATGAATCACAGACCTGTAGCTCTGAAACAAATAATACATTATATGTGAAAAAAAGAAGATAGTAGGAAGGGAAAAATATTTTTTCTATTTTCTAAGCTCAATTCTGCCTCAGGAACTTTGTATTTGCACTATCTTCTGCCGGGAATGCTCTTACCCTAGATATTCACATGGTTAATTTCTTTTCAATATTGAGGAGATAAATTCAAGAAAGACCTAAAAGATGGTTCAATATTTGCAAATCAATCAAAGTGATACATCACATTAATAAAAGGAAGGATAAGAACCATATGATTATTTCAACAGAGGCAGAAAAAGCATTTTACAAAGTACAACATCCATTCATGATAAAAACCCTCAACAAAGTAGCTTTAGAGGGAACATCAACATAATAAAGGTCATATATGAAAAACCCACAGCTGGGGCGCCTGAGTGGCTCAGTTGGTTAAGCGACTGCCTTCAGCTCAGGTCATGATCCTGGAGTCCCTGGATCGAGTCCCGCATCAGGCTCCCTGCTCAGCAGGAAGTCTGCTTCTCCCTCTGACGCTCCCCCATCTCATGCTCTCTCTGTCTCTATCTCATTCTCTCTCTCAAATAAATAAATAAAATCTTTAAAAACAAACAAACAAACAAACAAAAACCCACAGCTAATATCCTCAATGCGGATAAGTTGAGAGCTTTTCCTCTACGGTCAGGAACAAGACAAGGATGTCCACTCTCACCACTGTTATTTAACAATACTGATAGTCCTAGCCACAGCAGTCAGACAACAAAAAGAAATAAAAGGCATCCAAATTGGCAAGGAAGTCAAACTCACTATTTGCAGATGACATAACACTGCATACAGAAAACCCAAAAGAAACCACCAAAAAATTGCTAGAACCGATCAACGAATTCAGTAAGGTCACAAGATACAAAATCAATGTAAAGAAATCTGTTGAATTTCTATATACCAATAATGAAGCAGTAGAAAGAGAAATTACGGAATCAACCCCATTTACAATTGCACCAAAACCAGTAAAATACCTAGGAATAAACCTAACCAAAGGGGTGAAAGACCTGTACTTTGAAAAACTATAAAACACTGATGAAAGAAATTGTAGATGACATAAAGAAATGGAAAGACAGTCCATGCTCATGGATTGGAGGAACAAATATTATTAAAATGTCTATACTACCCAAAGCAATTGATACATTTAATGCAATCCCTATCAAAATACCAAGAGCATTTTTCACAGAGCTCGAAGAAACAATCCTAAAATTTGTATGGAACCACAAAAGACCCAGAATAGCCAAAGCAAATCAATGAAAAAGAAAATCAAAGAAAAACAAAGCTGGAGGCATCACAGTTCTGGACTTCAAGTTATATTACAAAGCTATAATAATCAAAACAGTATGGTACTGGCACAAATCAATGGAACAGAATAGGAAACCCAGACATAATCCCATGATTATATGGTCAGTTAATCTTCGACAAAGCAGGAAAGAATATGCAATGGGGAAAAGACCATCTCTTCAACAAATGGTGTTGGGAAAACTGGAAGCAACATGCAAAAGAATGAAACTGGACCACTTTCTTATACCATACAAAAAAATGAATTCAAAATGGATTAAAGGGATGCCTGGGTGGCTCAGTCAGTTAAACACCTACCTTCGGCTCAGGCCATGATCCCAGCATCCTAGGATCAAGCTCTGCATCGGGCTCCTTGCTCAACTGGGAGCCTGCTTCTCCCTCTGCCTGCCCCTCCCCCTGCTTGTGTTCTCTGTCTCTCTGACAAATAAATAAAACCTTAAAAAAAAAGCCAAACAAAAACCAAAATGGATTGAAGACCTCAATGTGAGATCTGAAACTACAGACATCCTCGAAGAGAGCACAGGCAGCAACTTCTTTCTAGATATGTCTCCTGAGGCAAGGGAAACAAAACAAAAAATAAACTACTGGAATTACATCAAAATAAAAAGCTTCTACACAGTGAAGGAAACAATCAACAAAACTAAAAGGCAACCTATGGAATGGGAAAAAATATTTGCTAATGACATATCAGATAAAGGGTTAGTTAGTATCCAAAATATATAAAGAACCTATAAAATTCAACACACACAAAAAGAATAATCTAATTTAAAACTGGGCAGAAGAACTGGAGAGACATTTTTCCAAAGAAGACATACAGATGGCCAACAGACACATGAAAAGATGCTCAACATCACTTATAAAAAAAAATGCAAATCAAAACTATAATGAGCTATCACCTCACATCTCCCATAATGGCTAAAATCAACAACACAAGAAATAGGCCTTGGAGAGGATGTGGAGAAAGGGGAACCCTCTTGCACTGTTGGTGGGAATGCAAACTGGTGCAGTCATTCTAGAAAATAGTATGGAGGTTCCCCAAAAAGTTAAAAATAGAATTCCTATGATCCAGCAGTTGCACTACTAGGTATTTATACAAAGAATACAAAAATGTTAATTCAAAGGGATACATGTACCCTGATGTTTATACCAGCACTGTCTGCAATAGCAAAATTATAGAAACAGCCTAAGTGTCCATTAACTGATGAATAAATAAAGAATATGTGGTACACACACACACACACACACACACACACAGAGGAATACTATTCAAGCATAATAAAGAATGAAATCTTGCCATTTGCCACGACATGGATAGAGCTAGAGAGTATTATGCTGAGCAAAACGTCAGTCAGAGAAAGACAAATGCCATATCATTTCACTCATATGTGGAATTTAAGAAACAAAAACAAATGCGTAGGGGCGCCTGGGTGGCTCAGTCGTTAAGCGTCTGCCTTTGGCTCAGGTCATGATCCCAGGATCCTGGGATGGAGCCCCGCATCAGGCTCCCTGCTCGGGCGGGAAGCCTGCTTCTCCCTCTCCCACTCCCCCTGCTTGTGTTCCCTCTCTCGCTGTGTCTCTCTCTGTCAAATAAATAAATAAAATCTTAGAAAAAAAAACAAAACAAATGAGTAAGGGGATAAAAAGAGAGAGAGAGAGGCAAGCCAAGAGACTCTTAACTATAGAGAACAAACTGATGGTTACCAGAGGGGAGGTGGGTGGGGGGATGGGATAAACAGGTGATGGGGATTAAGGAGTCCACTTGTTGTGATGAGCACCAGGTAATGTATGGAAGTTTTGAATCACTATATTGTACACCTGAAACTAATATTACACATTATGTTAACTAACTGGAATTTAAATTAAAAAAAAAAAGAATGACTAAAAGCATTTTTTTACCTCTTTATTTAAAATTTTTCCCAGTATATCATCAAACTCCTCTACCTGTCTACCTTTCTGAAAAGAACTCTTACAGTTTCTTCCTGTTACTTAATCATTGTCTAAAACTATTTTATTTACCCATTTTACTTCCATTTTCCCCATAAAGGCAGAGACCTTGTCTGTCTTAATCACTTGTGTATCTCTTGATATTAGAACAACTTCTAGCACAGAAGGGCTATTTTTTTTTTTTAAAGATTTTATTTATTTATCTGAGAGAGAGAACACCTGAGAGGGGATAGGGTCAGAGGACGAAGCAGACTCCCCGCCGAGCAGGAAGCCCAATGCGGGACTTGATCCAGGGACTCCAGGATCATGACCTGAGCCAAAGGCAGTCGCTTAACCAACTAAGCCACCCAGGCGCCCCAGAAGGGCTATTTAATAGGTGGTGAATGAATTAATTGATGTTAAATAACTATATCATTTGTCAGTAGTGAAATGAACTTTCCAATTATCCCTTTCAGCTTGGTGTCTGAAAGCTCTTCTAGTCTAATGGAGACCCCATGGAAATGATACTAAGGAAATACAAGGGGGATATAACTTCTCTTTTAGGGGTTTATTTTCTATTTGTATTTCTTTAGTATTAATATCAGATGGGGGAATTCAACACATTTCTGGAAGAAATAACATGAAAGCAAGTAGGCTGACAGAGGAACAGAAATACAGGGAACTACAGTCCAGGATTCATGCAGTAGAGGACTAATGTTGAAATGGGAGCAGATCTTCTGCAAAACTCTGAAGAAATTCAGGACTCAAAATCAGCATGTGTGAGGAATAGAAATGAGAAGCCAAAAATAAGGGATTTCACATTAAAGGTCTATCTTTTGAATAGTGTAATGCTCCTCCTCACTTTCCTGTCCTCTTATATACAACAAGCAGCTTGTTATTTTCCCCAACTATAAAAGGCAGTTAAAGAACTCTGAAGGGATCTTCTCTATGACACTAACTAAACTAGTTGGGGAGATATAAGGGCTGTTTATGTCAGGGTTGGTTGCCCTGAGTAAATTTTTAATTCTTGAATTTGGGGATAGCCTCCAACCTAACAACTGGATCTATGCCCATCCATCCTAAAGAGATCTCTGCCAGTTGACAAGTTCTGCTTATGTACATAAAACTACTTGTCAGCTACACCATTCAGAGGAGAGGGCTAGCAGAGAAGTAAACCTACAAACACCAACAAAGGAATCTCAATTCAGCCACCTACTACAATCAACTCAGTTCTCAAATATAAATGACAATTAAGATCATCAGATATATGTGATAAACCTCTAAAATGAGAGAGGGGCAACTAGGTGGCTCAGTCGATTAAGCATCCAACTCTCAGTTTTGGCTCAGGTCATGATCTCATGGATTGTGGGATCGAGCCCTGTGTGGGGCTCCACCCTCAGTGGGAAGTCTGCTTGAGATTCTCTCCCTCTCCCCCCACCCCCACTGGCATGTGCACGCTTGCTCTCGATCAAATAAATAAATCTTTAAAAAAATAAAATGAGAGAGAAATTTTTAAATCTTAATAATTGAGGTAGAAGGAAAAACAATTCAGGAAACAAAAGAAAGTTTTTAAAAAAGACTTAATTCCTTTTCTCAGAGAAATTCATGTATTAAAGCTACAAAACAAGATTTAGGAGGGCATGAAAAAGAACATGCAGATTATGAGAAAGTTAGAATCTCATTACCAAAATAAAAAAATTCAAAAGGAGTGAAGATAAAGTCAAGAGAATACCCCTAGAACTGAAGGAAGAAGAAAACAGTTAAAAATATAAAAGAAAGTGAGGATTAATCTAGTGAGATCTCAAATCCAAATACTAGAGATTTTAGGAGAATAGTAAAAATAGAGAAAAGAAAATGATCAAAGAACTAATACTAGAACTTTTCTGAACTTAAAGCAAAGGGGGAAAAACAGACATGGATATATTCCTAAACCCAGGAGTCTTCAAAGAAAGACTTCTGGTCAAGATGTTTTAGTAAATTCATGCTTTTGGGCATAAAATATACAGCAGTGACAGATAAAACAGAGAGCACTCTAAAAAGCTATAGCTGGGATTAAATATAATCTAAACATATTTGTGGATCAGAAATGGAACAGAAGTAGAAAGTGAGATGCAGGACTGGATACACAGCCTGCCTGTAATCTGGATCAGTAAGTAGGCTGGAGTGGTTCGAATTTGACTCCCATAGGATGATGGGACTAAAAGCAGTTTATAGGGGATATAAGCTCATTACTTAAAACTAGAAGCCAAAATTCCTTACCCCTCATCCTTCCCAATAATTAATTGCTCTCTGGGATCAGGGCACAGAGAATCAGGAAGACAGCCTCAACAGCAGAAACAGAAACAGAACCAGGGCATTTACTGGCTCTGTGATCTTTGTAAAACCTTCAATATCAGGAACCACCATTATACTGAAAATGTTCATGGTACCACTATTTTTAAGTGCTCTTAACTAAATAATCTATGTCTCCATCAACACTACAGAAATTATTAGATGGATAAGTGCTAGATAAATAAGTGATACAGTCACATGATGTAATATAAATAGCACAAGACTGAAAGAACTATTAACTACATGTAACAAGTGGAATAAAAATGTAAAGTCAAAGAACCTAGACACAGTATTTACTTTATAATTCCATTTTATATAATACAAAAACAGGTAAAATCAATATATGCTTTTAGAAGTCAGAATGCTGGTTACTGAAGGGAGGGGAACACAAAGATGGCTTCTGAAGATGGTAATACTGTGTTCCCTGAACTGGGACCAATTTACATGTTTTTCGACTTGTGAAAATGTAGTCCTATAAGTGTAGTATATTTCAAAAATGAATTTAACAAATAAGTTACTGAAATTAAAAACAAAAACTAAATTAAGTGTGAGACTTATCACCGAACGTAGTTGAAGACAGAATAAATGAACTGGAAGATAGTATTAGGAATTCACTGAGAACACAGAAAAGAGAGACAAGGAGATAAAAATAGACAAGAGAAATTAAGAGACATGGAAGAAAGATTGAGAGACTCTAGTATAAGTCCACTAGGAGTTGCAGAAAAAAAGAACTCTAGAGAGACTGGGGGATGAATATTTGAACAGGTAACTGGTGCAATTTCCCAAAATAGGAAAAAAAAAGTTTTCAATTTTAAAGCACTGCTGTGTGTCTTGTATAAAATGAATAAAAATAAAAGTTCTGTCAACATTTAGGAGCTGAAGGCTAGAGGGGAAAAGAAGTAGAGAGAAGAGTAGAGATACTGACCAACTTATTTTGCATAGTAGCTCATCAGAGAGCCTATGAGGCATTGACAGAACAGCAATTACAGTTTAAGTGCGTGATTCAAAGTCACACAGGTAACAAATAGGAGTACTGGGACAGTGAGGGAAGGCAAGCAGAAGTTTAAGTGAGCTAAATCTTAACATCTGTAGCAAGGAGGCAGTAAGAAAAAACAGTATTGAAGCTAGAGTAATGAAGAAACTTCAAAAAGAAAAAACAGTGTACTCTAGGAGATCGAACGGAGGCAGAAAAGGTAGTATTGTTGCTTTCCCTTTTAAGTCCTTTTGTACTATGATTTTGCACCACAGTCATGTAGGATGTTAATTATATATCTCACAAAAGAAGATAATAGAAAATGTTGGTCCTCTAAAAAGTGAAATTGCTGTTCCTAGTTACATAATAGAGGATGTTGATTCTCAGTCACAAAACAAAAGATATTACTTAAAATTTCAGCATTGAGTCCACTGCTGCTGGCTCTAGGATTCAAATATCCCCATCTCAGATACATGCACCCCTCCCTATGTTTATAACAGCATTATTTACAGTAGCCAAATTATGGAAGCAGCCTAAGTGTCTATTGAAAGATGAATGGATAAAGAAGATGAGATACATACACACACACACACACACACACACACACACACACACACACACACTTCTCTCTTTATTATTCAGCCATAAAAAAGAATGAAATCTTGCTATTTGCAATGACGTGGATGGAGCTAGAGACTACAATGCTAAGTGAAAACAAGTCATTCAGAGAATGACAAATACCATGTGCTTTCACTTATATATGGGATTTAAGAAACAAAACAAACAGCTAGGTAAAACAAGGAAGGGCACATTACACATTTAGAAAAGGAGAGAAACATACGTAAAGACACAAGGAAAAGAGAGCTTAATATATACCCAAGAACAGTGCTATCCATTAGAACTTTTACATAATGTTAGAAACGTTCTTTATCTGTGCTGTCCAATATAGGAGTCGAGGAACAGATCTTAAAATTTTATTTAATTTTTTTTAAAAGATTTTATTTATTTGACAAAGAGAGACACAGCGAGAGAGGGAACACAAGCAGGGAGAGGGGGAGAGGGAGAAGCAGGCTTCCTGCTGAGCAGGGAGCCCGATGTGGGGCTCGATCCCAGGACCCTGGGACCATGACCTGAGCCGAAGGCAGACGCTTAATGACTGAGCCACCAAGGCGCCCCCAAATTTTATTTAATTTTAATTAATTCAATTGGGGGGGGGAGGGGGAGCAAGAGAGGGGGAGAGAGAATTCCAAGCAGGTTCCATGCCCAGTGAGGAGCCCAACATGGGGCTCGATCCCAAGACCCTGAGATCATCACCTGAGCAGAAAGCAAGTCAGACATTTAACTGACTAATCCACCCTGCCACCTCTAGTTTTAATTAATTTAAATTTAAACAGCCAAGTCTAGAGGCACCTGGCTGGCTCAGTTGGGAGAGCGTGTAACTCTTGGTTGTGAGTTCAAGCTCCATGTTAGGCATAGAGCTTACTTAAAAATAAATAAGTAAATAAAACAGATAAATAAGTAAATAAATGAAATGTGAGGATATTTAAAAATAGATAAATAAATGACCAACCATGTCTAGAAATTGAAAAAGTATGGCAAATATAAGGAATGTGATGTGAAGAAAAGGACAATGTGAAAGGCTGGGGAGATGAGCACAAGACAGATACTGAAGGGCCCAGGACATGTTGCCACATAGTTAATTTTTATCTTGAAAGTCAGAATGAGCAATGTGAGGCCTTTAAGTAGTCAAGAGACCGGATTAGCTTTATGCTGAGAAAGAGCACTCAAGCGGCAAGGGCATAGAACTAAGTGGGAAAAGAATAAAGACACATGGGTAGAAAACTCACAGAAACACAGCAGAGAAAGAACAATAACGTAAGTTTATGCAGAAGGTGACCTAAGAGAAGAGTGATATAATACAATTAAGTGGAAATAATGATTAAATGGAGACACAGCTTCATGATTTTGAGGTGAGAATGAGAAGAATACAGATTTCTGGCTTGAGAAACTGAATGAATAAACATTCACTGAGACAGAAAGAAAAAAATAAATAAATAAATAAGTAGCTCTGTCTCAGCTTTTATAATTTGCTTTCAGTGGGAATTGTTAAACTATTCTCCAGTCTCTTTAAAGGAGAAACCAAGCATACCAGAAAATAGAGGTCAAAAGTCTTGGGAGCTTTTAGCTTAAATCATCGTTGACTCCTCCCTTTCCTTCAGAGTCCACATATCCCTTTGTCATTAAATCTTCTTTCATTCTACCTCCTCAAATTTTCTTCATTGTCTACCTCTAACATAACCTTAATTCATTATTTCTTCTTTGGATTACTTTAACATCTCCTTTTTTAGTATCCTAATTATTCACATTTTCCCCATTCCTCAATCAGGTAAGATTTATAAGAGTAGCATTAGGTGGCAAAAGGAAACCCAGGTTTTAGATCTGTTCCTTCTCATTTATTAGTATAACTTGCAAAATTACTCTCACTTTATTAGAGCCTCAGTCTCCTCAATTATATGAGTACACTGAAGGCAGCTTTCTCACAGGCTGATGAGGCTTCCATAAATTAACTTAACACAGTATGCACTCAGAAAATGTGAAACAATGTAATAATAATATTATTATTATTAGTGGTGGTGGTGGTGGTGTATTTATTGCATCTTTTTGCCTACCAAATAGGATTTCATTCATAGAAGGCTATCATTAAATATTTGTGTGATATGTAGTTGATTTGGTTTAGACTGTTACAGAATTATTTTTGAGATATTAGATATATATATATAGAAATTGACAAAAAATACTTTTTCTAAGATTTAAAAAAAGCTACCTTTTAAACAGACATCTATTCATTTATCAAATGAACTCTTTAGGAGTTCCAAGAATGAAAAAGGTGAGACTGAGAACAGAGACTGTGTCTTATTCACAGTTATACTGCCGGGATGTAAAAGAGATCCTAACACTGCTTCAAGACGCTTATAATTTAATAGAAAAGAAAACATGCACACAGTTAATTTCAGTTGGTGGTAGAAAACGACAAGCAGTAAGAGAGGTTCAGATAAAACTCAGAGAAAGTGGTGACTACTCCCTGCTGTGGTACCAAATTGACAGAGAAGGGTGGGGGAAGGGAGAGAGAAAAAAGAAAAACAGAGGGAGGAGTTAGGGAGGAAGAAACGAGATGAAAGTGAGGTACTAAGGGCCAGGGAATGGTCAACAGAAGGAAAGGACCAGAGAAAGAACTGAGAGAGCCTGAATTTTATCATGAAAGCAATGAATAGCCTTTGGAAAATTTTAAGGGGAAATGACATGACCATATGTGTTTTAAAAAGTAGCAATCTGGAAGAAACAGAAGAAAAGCACTAGCAAAGGACAAAACTAGTCAGAGTTTTGTTTATTTAAGATGGTGTTGCAAAATTATTTAAGATGGTGTTGCAAAAACTAAAGCAATAAAACATGAGAACAACTGCTACAGTGAGAGATACAATATGATGTGGACATATAATTCTAAAGATCAGTAAGACATGACTGAAAAAGCTGTGGGGGGGGGCAAAAGAAAGTCAGTCATTAGTAATTATTTACGGGTTTTTGCCTTGAACAACCGAGTGAATGGCTCATTTATTATTATTGGATATACTGGAGTAAGAGCGGTTTTGTTTGTTTTTGATTTTTAAGTAATCTCTATACCCAACATGGGGCTCAAACTCACAACCCCGAGATCAAGAATCACATAATCCACTGACTGAGCCAGCCAGGCTCCCCATGAGTGTTTTCGTAAAAGAAAATGCTGAGCATAATTTTAGCCATGTTGAGATTGTTGGAATGTTTAGAAGGTCATTTACAGTTGGTTGCTGATACAAATGTTCAAAACTTGGAAGACAGACATGGGCTGGAGTAAACAATGTGTGTGTGTGTGTCGATTTGTACTTGGAAGTCATCAGCACATACAGATGGTAGAAGCCATTAAATAGTTAAAATTACTTGGGGAGATAATATCAGGAGCGGAAGGAGAGGAGAAGAGAAGAGAACTGAAAATGGACTCATGGGGAGCATAAACCTTAAGGCAAAGAAAAAGGAGCCCTTTAAAAAATGGCCCAAGAGGTAGGAGGAAAACCAGGATAAGTAATTAAAAGAACCAAAGATCAATCTCCAAACAATGTGAAGAACTTTCTATAGAAGAATTTATTCCAGCTAGATTCATTTAATGCTATATACTCATCAGGGTAAAAGGCCTCTAAATGCTGCTCTAAGTAACTAAAATACTTGTGAAGTTACATTTATTCTGCTAAAAATAATTTATAAAAAGTTCATTGTTAGAACATAAAGATATGAGAAATTATTCTAAAGGGATGGGTCCACAAAGACATGTAAAAATCATTCTTGTTACTTTAATAGGGACATCTTATGGTTTCCTCTTCAGAGTAATCGGCCCTTAAAAAAAGTGGGGGGTGGGTGGTGGCGGCATGTTATAAATTTGAAGTAATATGGCAACTAGAAAACTTAGGACCCAAGATTTAGAACTAAAACCGGACCATAAAATAATTTTAAATTGTGTTGATTTTCAATGTTAGATATAAAAAGAGTAAACAAAAATCTCAGGATTTTTTTTTAAAGGTTAAGGAATTTTCTTTATTTTTTACAAATTAAGATTATGTAGATTTCATATATTTCTGAATCAAAAACACCTTTGTCTTCACAGTATGAGTTAGAGAATGCAGCCTGAGCTGAAAACCAAGGAACTAGAAAAGAAAGTGATAATTACAGTGATTACTGTATTAAAAACCTGTTAGGCATTTTCTTTAAAAGTCGTTTTTTAGATCTTGTCATTCTTGGCACTCATTTACAGAAATGAGTTATCATGACAGGTACTGTACATTTGATTACCAATGGAAATAATTTAGTTTTAGTGGAATGTGGGTAAACTTATTACATGTCATCCACAGGCTTCTGAAATTATTTAAAAAAATAGCACAGTAAAAGATTAGAATTGAGCCTGGAGTAATATGACTGTGCTATATTCTTCATTTTGAAAAAAAGACATGTACAAAGAGGAAGTTCTACTTTCTTTTGGCAATCCCTAACCTTTTCAAGAGGGAGAAATAATTTTAAATGACTGAAGATATTATTACCCTATGAATTATTCATAAATAGGAAACAAACAAACCAGAAAATACTTGGATTTTTAACCTAAAACATTTGTCCTTATAAGCAGTTCCTATTAAAACTCATGGGAGAGTTTTTGCTCTATATCTAAAACTTCACATTTCAAACACAAATAATTATGGCACTTAGTCTGTCCCAAGTTCTTCTTGCATATAATCTTTCTGGCTTTGATAAAAAAATGTTTTAACAAAGTTCAATTTGGAAACAGCACTATTGTGCAGGATCAAAACTTAGTTTGCATCACTTTTGGATACAGATTAATTGCTTTTCTGCTTCAAAGGCAGTATACTAAAGTGACCTTTTGTTATGAATACTTTCAGTTTTATAGATTCAGGATTATCCTAAGGCTGTCTAGAAGTTATCACCTGATGATTAGGCAATTTAGGTGGAATAATGGGATTTAATGCAGTTAGGTCTTCAATCTAATTTGTCAGGTCAAGGACTGTTAGGCCAGACTCCAACTTACCCCTTTTTAACTAATAGGCTTTGAGTAAAATGTCTTGCTTCTAACCTTGTTCCACTTTGCCATAGGTTACAGATCAATATAGTGAGGCTTTTTCTATCTTGTTTTCATTAAGGATTCACACCATATATGTAAAAAATTCTGACATTCTTTAAAAAAAAAGAAATCAAAATGTATTTTTAGGACTACTAATACCATACTAACTTTGGCTCATTTTCTCCAAAAAAAATGAGAAGTTTTTCGATTACGAATATCAAAGTAGAGGAGTGATGGTTTCAGATCACAGGCAGGTCCCTGAAACTGATCAGGTTTGACTTCAGTATGTGTTTGTATATTACAAAAGTAAAGCAAATATCAAATTGAAATAACTGTGTCCTATGGTAATAATTAATAATAAAAAAAATAAGACACAAAGAAGCAAGCAGGCATGGGGAAGTGAAGACAAATCAGTAGACAAATTACTCCATATCTTGTGTTATGAAAGTGGTAAGAAATAAGCCATATTGATGAAAGAAGAAATGTTGAGTCAAAACTATTATCCTCAGATTATTCCTTAATGTCTCCACATTTTTGTTTATTCATTTTTTTTTTCTCAAGAAAAAAGACTAAGTGGTAAGGTCAATTATAATTGCAATCTTTAAAAATCAAATCTGAAAAGCAAATGTAATGAAGAAAGTTAAAATTATAACATTCTTATTACTGAATTGCCTTCTCCTTCTAATGTTAAATTTACAGGATTCTGTGAAACATGCCCTCGTTTATATGCTTAACAATAAAATCAGTTGTCTTGGCTTCTGAGGGTTGTTTTCCTATAGCAGAAAATGCTAGTTAAAAAGAACAAGAAACAATGCCAAACTCAGGGGTTACCGGACAAGATCAGCAACGTTGACCAAACTTCCAGACATAATCTGTTGGCATCTTTTTTCATCCTCTAATCTAGTTTAAAACAGTACACTGCAGGTTCCTTGAAATTTATCAATGGAAGCTAAACGAGAAAAGACCTTGACATTTTGGAAATGTGCATCAATACAGACTCCAAGAACAATGATGCAAAGTGCTTTTATTCATAATATTTTCTTTTTAAAAATGTGGTTTTCTTTTTCTTCCTTATCAATCTCCTAAACTACTACAGATAAAGAAAAAAGGGAAATCTGGATGGGTATTAATAAGATAATTTGTTAAAACTTTCCAAATTTCATGTTCTGCCTAAAACTGAAAAGGGAAAGCCAAAGAGCTTCTTTATGAATACCAAAATGACAAGTTTTTCATTACATATTAGGATACTGTTCTATCAAATATTTCTTGAAATCAGTAGACTACTTTCAAGCCATTGATCAATCTTTTCATTACTGTGATCACGAATGCCACAACCACAACCAATAATGATAATAATTTAATTTTCACAACAACCCAAAAAGGTAGATGTGATTATCCTCATTTGAGATAGGAAAGACACAGATAAATTAATAAACTTGTTCAAATTTACATAGCCAAAAAAGTGGCAGAGATTTTCTCTCTAATTTTGACCTGTGTCTTTAAATACCAATACCACCAGCAAAAATCTGATTACTGAAAATGACAATTTAATGTGATAGACCTGTAAATCTAAGAATCAATGTACAGAAATACTACTAATGGAGGAATTTGTTAAATATCTCCACAGTGATGCAATCAGCAAAATCTAATATGCAGAGCTAAGAACTTGTTTTGTTTTGTTTTTTTTCCCAACATTTACTGAAAGAGGTAGAAAAGACGAAGGGGTAACTTAAAACAGAGTTAAGAGACTTGGAAACTAACTGCAATATGTACACTGATTTGGATGCCAAGCTCCATAAGCTATAAGTAATCAAAATGACAAACCATTTAAGAAAGAACCTGGGAGGGCGCCTGGGTGGCTCAGTTGGTTAAGCGACTGCCTTCGGCTCAGGTCATGATCCTGGAGTCCCGGGATCGAGTCCCGCATCGGGCTCCCTGCTCGGCGGGGAGTCTGCTTCTCCCTCTGACCATCCCCTGTCTCATGCTCTCTCTCTCTATCTCATTCTCTCTCTCAAATAAATAAATAAAATCTTTAAAAAAAAAAAAAAAGAAAGAACCTGGGAAATATTAACATTAACTTTGGTGAGATTAATATTTTCAGTTGTGATAATGGTACTGTTGCTATGTTTTTTTAAAAGAATTCTCACCTTTTAGAAATATATACTGAAAGATTTAGGATAAAATCATATGATGTCTATAATTTGCTTCAAAATAAAACAGAATGGGAGAAGTGAGGATATAGATAAAATAAAATTAGCCACAAGTTGATCACTGTTACAGATGAATGATAGGTAAATACAGAGATTCACTGTTCTATTTGGTCAACTTTTGAATATGTTTAAAATTTTCCATAGTAAAAAAACAGCCCATGTCTTAAACATTGGAATCACATGTTATTATTTGAATTACAGACCGAGTATCAGAAATTTTAAAACTATCTTATACTTTCATTTGAGTGGCTTAATTAAAAAATAGTTACAGAATACAAAAAGTTAGTTGCCAAAGCAAAGGAAGAAACATAACTCTTCTTGTCTAGTAGAAGGTGACATTTCTGGAACACCCAGGTGGCTCAGTCAGTTAAGCGTCTGCCTTTGGCTCAGGTGATGATCCCAGGGTCCTGGAATCGAGCCCTGCAGCGGGCTCCCTGCTCAGCAGGGAGCCTGCTTCTCCCTCTGCCTCTGCCTGCAGCTCCCCCTGCTTGTGCTCACTCTCTGACAAATAAATAAATTAATTAAAAAAAAAGAAGAAGGTGACATTTCAACTCATCATAGAAAGTTTTCCTGCTGTGAAGAGTTTTGGTTACAAGAATGTTTATAAAAGAAACGTTGAGAAATACAGAGTATCATATATTACAAAAATAATATTTAAATTTTACTACATATAATTATTTTTCAATTTTAGAGACTTTCAAAGCCCACCAATATTCCATGTTTAGTACACATCCAGTAATCAACTTTAAAAATTTTTGTACATTTACATCAAGTTGCCTACTGTGCAGGACAAAGCGTATGTGTATGAGGGGCTGTTACCAGTGGAGGCAGAGTATGTAAAGGGGGGACAGATGCATAAGCTATTAAATACTTCACTGTTGTGAAACCTGGAAAAAGAAAAGGGTCAATGGAAGTATAAAGTGAATTTAGGGTTATAAGAGATTCACTAGCATTCATAATGAAAACAAAACTGAAAGACTTAAACTTGAAATATGGACACTGCTTTCAACTGATTTTGAGATTGTTAGAAAATGTTTTCAGAAATCAAATAGGAGTAGCTGGGGGTGCCTGGGTGGCACAGTAGGTTAAGTGTCGGACTCTTGGTTTCCGCTCACGTCATGATCTCAGGGTCATGAGATCGAGCCCCACGTTGGGCTCCGCGCTCAGCACGGAGTCTGCTTAAGACTCTCCCCTCTGCCCCTCTCCCCTGCACGCACCAGTTCTCTCTCTCAAATAAATAAATAAATCTTTAAAATAAGAAAAAAAATCAAATAGGAGTAGCTAATAATTCTGATATCTAACATAGCATACAATATGTATCAGATAATTTTTTAATGGAAGGAAAAGACATATATAGAGATTTTTATATATGATAATATCTTTTAAAGATATGCACGAGATACTGTATGGAAGCTCAAAGGAAGAGTCAGCTCATTAGGAATCTGAAGAAGGGGAGATCACCAAGGAGATGATATACATATTTATCCCAATCACCTTCTAAAAGGTGGCCATAGTTAATTCTCTGCAACTAATTCTCTCTCTCTCTCTCTCTCTCTCACACACACACAGGCATGCAAGAGCACGCACACGGACTTTGCATTCAAATCCTACTTCCAATGCTTTCTCTATGATTGGATTATCCCCAGTGCCTGTGACTAAGACCTCGGACTTGCTACATCCAGAGTAAGATAACATACATTCCTCTTTGGTACCCATGAATGGCATGTTACACTTCTGACAAGTATCCAGGAAAGTCTACCTGTTAACCTCGAATTGTATTCTACTAAAAAGTAAAAATCTTGGTAGGCTCCAGAGTGAGGCATGCCTACTGTCTGAGTTCCTTTCCCACTCAGGCACTGGTCAGACTTTTGAGTTCATTATCACCTCACCAGTATGTCTTTCAGCTCCAATGTGAGAGAAGACTAAACCACTCACTAAGAGCCAGACTTTCTGACTTCTCTAAAGCAAAAGCAAATCCATAACAGATGGATACTTTTTAAGCCTACTATGCCCATTTTACTCATTTTAATTTACTGGATCAATTAACTCAACCCAGAATAGGAAACAATTAACACTAGATATGTGATTAAACGGGCACCACTCAAATACTCTATTGTCAGAATTAAGAGCAAGAAAGTTGAGATGTAAGCTGTGGGAGATAAAAGCACTAACCTACTTTTGATATAATGCTAATACTTGGGTTCAAGTCTGGCAGAGATTCAGAGAAGATATTCAGAAGGTAAAACAGCAGAAGTGAAATCCTGGTAAAAGCAATGAAGTATCCTAGGAAGTAGAAAAGCTATAGGCCTCAAGATAAGAAGTAGTTACATGCTGCACATTTAAAATGAGGAATATATGTGGTTTTTTTTGGTTTGGTTTGTTTTCAGAGAAGAAAACAAAAGCAATCAATCCTTTTTTTTTTTTTTTTAAAGGTTTTATTTATTTATTCATGAGAGACAGAGAGAGAGAGAGAGGCAGAGGGAGAAGCAGGCTCCCAAGGAGCAGGGAGCCCGATGTGGGACTCGATCCCAGGACCCTGAGATCATGACCTGAGCCGAAGGCAGATGCTTAACCATCTGAGCCACCCAGGCGCCCGCAATCAATCCTTCTAAGCAAAAATATTTTCCCAGTGCCTTTTCTATTTTGGAATGTGGGTTCAAGTCTTCAATTTTTCTCTGGGTAAAATGTAGCCATAGTTAAATCTCTAACTAATCTTAATTGCTAACTAATTTACTACATTTTCTGTCCATACTCAGAGAGAAAACTTACTTAAGAATACTGAGAAAACAGCGGCGTCTCGGTGGCTCAGTCGTTAAGCGTCTGCCTTAGGCTCAGGTCATGATCCCAGAGTCCTGGGATGGAGCCCCGCATCGGGCTCCCTACTCCACAGGAAGCCTGCTTCACCCTCTCCCACTCCCCCTGCTTGTGTTCCCTCTCTTGTTGTGTCTCTGTCAAATAAATAAATAAAATCTTTAACAACAACAACAAAAAAGAATACTGAGAGAACAGATTTTAGACATAAACTTAAGAGAATGTATTCTAGATATGACTGTGCTTTCCTTAGACAAATACAGCATTTGATTTCCTACTTACAGTTTACAGTATGCATGGAACAATAAGCTTTGAAGTCTTTTCCAAATGGTGTGACAGTAAAAGAATCATAAACATTGACCATTTTTTACACTGAAATATAATTTTATTTATTTACATATACATATTAGAATATAAAAGTGCTTTCAAAAGTTACAATACGTAAGTGTAAGTAGTTTTTAACTTCAAAGTTAATAGCTTACTTTGGCAGGAAGGAAAGCTAATACTCAAAGTGAAGGCAGAACACATTGCAAGTAACTATAAATGTGTTTTCTTAGGTTGTAAGCTTTCATTTTTCTATCACCAGCCTCATAATTCAAGTCATCAAGTGTGCTGACATTAAAATCAGAATTATCCTATACTACATACTTACGTCCAAAATTATCTGTCAAAGTTAACTATTCATATCAGTTTGGGCCCTCTTTTTTAAGATACAAAATTACTTTACAAATGTAATTTTTCCTATTGTGATGTTGAAGAAGCCTAGCAATAAGAAGAGAGATGCAAGAGAGAGTAGGTTTCTCAATTCCTAGAGTTTTCTTTTTATCAATCTACTATTAAGGCATACAAACTCATTAATTTTTAGTCAGCAAGACTAAAACCAGATGTGAAAAATGAAGTCAGGGATAATGGAATTAATCTAGCAAAATCTGGGATAATTTGGCTGTTCTAAAACGGGAAAACTGGGGTGCCTGGGTGGCTCAGTTGGTTAAGTGTCTGACTCCTAGGTTTCGGCTCAGGTCATGATCTCAGGGTCATGAGATCAAGCCCCACATCAGGCTCCATGCTTAGCAGGGAGTCTGCTTGAGGATTCTCTCTCCCCCTCTCGCTCTGCCCCTCACCTCTAAAATAAGTAAATAAATCTTAATAAACTAAAGTAGAAAGAAATAAAATAGGTAAACTAGTTTGGCAAACTGGAAAACCGAGTTAGAAATGAAAATTTAGAAAATATAAACATACCCCGAATGGAAAAATGCTACTGAGGCAAGCTATAGCAGCTTTCACTAAGGATAAAAATTCAGATATGGAAAATTTTATCAGTTGAGAAGAGGTGAATTTAAAAACAACTGCTGATAAATGTGGAAATATCATTAGTGAAGATGATTATACTGGAACTCAACACCCATCTTTCCGGAATGGGGTTAGTATAATGAGTGTTTAATTCTTAGCAATTTCTATAAGTACTAGATCTTATAAAGAGGGGGAAAAAAGATAAACCAGTTTTGTTTATTCTCACTGAAAACTGTATACTTGAGAATAAATGAATGTGGATGTTGCTTAATATGGTGGAAAGAATCCACGGGCAATCCAAGTTGCAGATCTAGTCCCAGTTCTGTCACTAAATTGGCCTTCTGACTGTGCAGAAATTACTTAGCCATTCTGAATGCCTCTTTCCTTAAATGTAAACTAAGAAAATGGAAAGGAAGAGAGGAAACCAACATGCGCTGAGAGCCCATTATGTACACCATGAATTCTTTGTTATTTTCACATGTTGATAATACTCCTGTTATGCTTACAACATCTTTGTGAATTAGTATTCTCATTTTCGTAAGTGATGAAAATTGATTCAAGGAGACTAATTTGCCAAAAGTCACACCTACAGAATAGACAACAGAACCAGAATGTGTGCCTAGCTCTGTTTGACTCTGAAGTCCATGATTAAAAAAAAATTGCACTGCCTCTTAACAGCCTCAAAAGGTGTCAGTAACCTTAATTCTCTATGGGTTTCTAATTAGAAACATGCCATCCCTTTTGCCACTTTCTTATTAAAGACCTTTCTTCTGGCATACTGACCTAGCTCCCTGACAGGTTCTTTCTGCCCCAATCTCTATTCTCCCTCATCTACTTCCCATTTTGTGACCAGAGTGATCTGCCAAAGAGATACAAACTTATTTTTATATTCTTGCATAAAGGCTCAAAATATAGGAAAAAATGCCAAAATCTTTGGAAATACATATGAATGTTTTCATAGCATTGCTTCCAACTTTCCCTCCTAACCTCATCATTCCAGTCATAAGCTACTCCCTATTGCCCATTATCAAAAAATTAAAAGGACTAGTAGAAGACAAATAAAAAGCATGGAGCACTGGGTGTTATACACAAACAATGAATCATGGAACACTACATCAAAAACTAATGATATACTGTATAGTGACTAACATAACCTAATAAAAACAAACAAACAAACAAATAAATAAATAAAAAGAAGTACAAGAGTGAGGTATCATATAGCCAAAGGGAGGAGCCACCTTTAAGGAAAAGAATGGGGTGGTGGGAATTAGTAGGGTATAGCAAATACTACAGAACATCCACATAGAATGAGGACCAAAAAGATAACAGTTTGCTCCTTAACTTTTGTTAAGTAAACAAATTCTGCAATTTCATATTGAAAAGGGTGTGTCTCCAGTTAGGTATTTTGCCCCAAATGTAGATTAGAAATTCCCATAATTCGGGCGCCTGGGTGGCTCAGATGGTTAAGCGTCTGCCTTCGGCTCAGGTCATGATCCCGGGGTCCTGGGATCGAGTCCCGCATCGGGCTCCCTGCTCGGCAGGGAGCCTGCTTCTCCCTCTGCCTCTCTCTGTCTCTTGTGAATAAATAAAATCTTTAAAAAAAAAAAAAAAAAAAAAGAAATTCCCATAATTCCAAACACTGCATATGACAAATTCAGTGTGTCCCCCACTGCATCAAGTAGGTAGATATCAATTCAAGTATATAATCCTATATGAGCACAGGGACACTTATTCATTCTCCTATAACAAACTTGGAAGAAGAGAACTGACTACTTCTCAAAGCATAAAATACAGAAACTGCTCTGATCATTGGCTCTAAAAGGATTAGCATTGCTGAACCTGATATGGAAAGAAATAATCCCTTATTTGTAGGAATATGCTATTAATGTGGGAGTGATTATTAGTCTTTCATTTTATTAGCAAAAAAAGGAGAGAAGTGCTTAATACCATAAAGTTGGGGGCAGTGAATTCAATAAACTTATGGAAGAGAAGTAGGAAATGTTAAAGGAAGATATTTATTTCTATTCTATTTGTATAATATTTATTATACAAATACCCAAGTGTTATTTATAAAGGCGTCTAAAGCAACTGCATGCTTTCCCAGTGTATCACCTAAAACCACAGGTAAAAGATATTCTATTTTAAGTGCCCCTAGAGAACATTCATGAGGAATAGAGCATGCTTTAGAGGTCTCAAGTTTCTAGGAATGAAGCTACCTCGCCTTTAAATTATACTCTGAAGTGAAACTGATAATTCAAAGCAGAAGTGGCATTTCCTACACTGACAATTCAATGAATAATTGATTAAATAAAAACTATCATTGACAATCAGGCTCCACTGGGTATATGTGCACCAGGCAACTGCTACTTTTACAAGAGAAACCTGTCTCATATGAGAATATGTAGCAAAAGAAATTTAAGTTTGAGAAAAGTTACATATATTTATAGCAAAGTGAAGGTCAATTGTTTTGTGTTAAGTGCTGGAGGAAAAAAAGACACAGAAAATAGGAATAAATTTAACTTGATAACAGCAGGAGTAAAAGGCAATCAAGTACAGCCAATACTTCTTATTCATGGTAGTTATACCGTATAAAGTAGCTACAAACACTGAATTAGCAAATACTGAACTTTTGTTCCTAAGGAAAATACACTGTTAAGTTTGGATAAGCCTCTGGCTACAAGAGTTTCATCAACCAATCAATACATAACTGTATTTTATGTGTGTTCTTGTTCACAGGTATCTTATTAAATATATGTTATTGATTCATTAACATTGAACTCATCACCAACAGCACTGTATCTCATGCCTGAATGAAGGTTCACTAACACACATATTTTCTCCATAAGGTCCATCACAGCATTTGTGTCTTAGAACACTAAATGGTACTTCATGCAAAAACGTGAAACGTGGCCGAAACAGAACGTGAAAAGGACAACTGTTTGGCTTGGGAGCTAAAACAAGAAGGCAAAACATCACCTTGTTCAATCTCAGGTGGTGATGGGCATGTAGGGGGAGTCAAAAAGTTTTGCCATTCTGTCCATATCCACAAATGATTCTGAAAGTGTCATGAGTATTGATTTTAGAGTTACAAGTAAATTTTAGCAGGTAGGTGAATTTGCAGAATTTATGAATAATGAGGGTTGACTGTACTTGTTTCTCAAATTTATTAAATGAAAACAAACCTTAATTTTCTACCCAGTTAGTCAATCCTGCTTCCTCTTAGAGTGACTGTGATCTGAAAGGGTCTACCTTTTCACTTTTAGTGAAGTTTTCACACTGTTAGTTTAGGAAATAAGCAGGGTAGCTGCACATCAAGAAACTAAATGGACAACAAAATACCTATTCACTATGCTTCAATCACATCATCATAAATTCCTGAATAAGAACATGTAAATAAAATTGTGGGTAAAATCAGTAAAGACTGAGTTTATGAACAGATCTGAAAAAGAAAGTGGAATTTGTAATTCTTTACATCCTCGGATTATAATCCATGATAAGGATTCTCTTTTGTCAGCTGTAAGGTGGATTCATTCCTAGTGGATTCTTGAGATGGAAAGGCTCAGAAAGATATAGGTTTGATTCCTGGTCATCTGTATTCTTCCAGCAACTGTAACAGCTTGACTGTATATATGAATACTCTACCACTGATTTCATGTAGACAAGTTTGTCTCTAAGAGAAATAAAAATGTGCTCAATAGTCAGGGAAGGAGTGGAAGAATTTACTAAGTAGAGATATGGAGAAGTGGCATCTTAATAAATGCCTAAAGTTTTGAAAAGAGATACTGAGAGTTTGCTTTTCCATTACAAAGGCCTATGAGTGAACACAGCTGCAGTAAGGAGCCTAAGAAATATAGGGCAGATTTTTTTTTTTTTAATTACCATTCTAAGAAGGGCAATGGGTATTGTCTGTTCTAACAGTAGAGTAACCTTCCTGCTCCCTCTCTCCATTCTTTCAAAAACATTTATATGCCATGAAATGTTCTAGCAATGTCCTGGAAATTATAAAGATAAAAACAATATATGGCCTTGATAAATTCAGGATCTATATGGAAGAGACTATAGGTAAAGAGGCAAATAAAATATAATATGTTTTATCTGTAATATCTCCAAACTGGAAACAACTCAAATTTCTATCTATGGTTGAGCTGACAAATTGTTGTATAGTCATGGACTGGAATACTACATAGCAATGAGAATAAATGAACTCAAACTACATGTAGATGTGGCAGAAAGCAAGAAAGTGATCCTGAAGATCTAAACATACCATATTAAGAAAAATATTTTTGTGTGGGAGGAATATGAGAGGAAATAGAGACACTGAAGAATTTTACATCAAAGATTCACCATCTCCAAACTATATGCCAAGCATTATGGCAGGCAATATGAAGCATGCAGTACAATGAGACAAGATCATTTAGGAGGCAATTAAGGAAATTCAAGCAAAAATCATCATGAAGGTAAAATCATAGTAGTAACAGTTGTGCTAAAAAGAAGAGGATAAGAGAAATCAAGTATTTTAGATGCAAAAGGACTGGGTGCTAAAATGGTTGTGACCAATGTGAAGAGTCAAAGACAAGTCCCAGAATCATTCTGGAAGGAGTAGGAGGTATTACTGTTTTCTTTGCAGTATTTTTGTCCCATTAAAAGATTCTTTTTTTTTTTTTTTAAGATTTTACTTATTTATTTATTTGACAGAGAGAGAGAGAGAGAGCACAGATAGACTGGCAGGCAGAGGGAGAGGGAGAAGCATGCTCTCCGCTGAGCAGTGAGCCCAATGCGGGGCTCGATCCCAGGGCCCTGGGATCATGACCTGAGCTGAAGGCAGACGCTTAACCGACTGAGCCACTAAAAAGATTCTTAAAGAAAACAAGACAAACCATCTCTTTAGTGTTAGCCAAGCCTTGCAGCCACAAAAAACATTTCTGAAATAGAAATTATAAAAGTTACCCCCAAATATTTTTGAATGTTCTATAAATTGGATAGTTCTTCCATATCATATAGGTAGAATGGGATACAAAAAGAACGTTGCAGACCTGCTGCATAATTGTATATGTTGCAGTCCACATGTAGAAACTATGTTTATAGATAAGGCAGCTTACAGGCAGGCTGACCTTATAAGGAAAATACTTGAAAACCACTGAGGTGTTAAAACATCTTCAAAGGGTTAGAAATGCTGGTCACCAGAACAAGAACACAGTAATATATCCATTAATTTAGTGCTGCTCTAACTATAGTAAAACAAGTGAAACAATATAAAATATCAGAATGTTCTGCATTTGAAAATGGAAGTATTATTAAATGAAATTCTTTTCAGTAAGACAGAATGCAATGTGTGTGTGTGTGTGTGTGTGTTACATGTTTAGATATTTCACTGAATTGAGCAAAGGTCATCCAAAGACTTATGAGAAAAATAGACAGCAAGTTAACTCTAGAGTAAGTTACACTGCTTGAGTATGCTTCTGACTATGAATTCTTGTAACATTTCAAAGAAAAGTCTAGAGAATAATTAGATTAATATCCTACCAAGTAAATTCAAATCACCTAAAGTCATGTTCTATTCTTTTAGGCAGTAAATATAAAAAGAGGAACTTTCATAGCTACACATTTAGTTGTGTTAGTAAGTAATTTATCTTTTATAATTGCTGGCCATCCAAAGAGGCAGAGTGGACTAGGTAATCTGAAGCACTCCCAAGCAAACTGATACGGAGAAAAAAGATGAATATTGTGTACAGGATACAAAATTTTAGGAAATAAAAAAAAAAGAATTGCATTTAGGACCTCTTCAATTCTTTGGAGTTGGAAACCTATGCCCAAGGCACAGAAACCTCTAGGGATAAACTTGTCAGCAGTCTTTTCTAATTTGACATCTTTGATAAGCAAAGTTTTATCAAGTCTTTGAGGTACAAATGATTTAGAAGTAAAACCTAGTAAAGTGAATTTGGAAGAAACACAAGACGTTTAAATATATTGTAGTGATGTACTTGTTATTTTATTTATATATTTTCTAGTATTTTTATTTTTTAAAGTAATCGCTACACCCAACATTGGGCTTGAACTCACAACCCTGAGATCAAGAGTCACATACTCAGGGTGCCTGGGTGGCTCAGTCGTTAAGCGTCTGCCTTCGGCTCAGGTCGTGATCCCAGCGTCCTGGGATCTAGCCCCGCATCGGGCTCCCTGCTCGGCAGGAAGCCTGCTTCTCCCTCTCCCACTCCCCATGCTTGTGTTCCCTCTCTCGCTGTGTCTCTGTCAAATAAATACATAAAATCTTTAAAAAAAAAAAAAAAAGAGTCGCATACTCTACCAATTGAGCCAGCTAGGCACTCCTGTACTTGTTATTTTAAAAAGCGGATATTGGGCGCCTGGGTGGCTCAGTTGGTTAAGCGACTGCCTTCGGCTCAGGTCATGATCCTGGAGTCCCTGGATCGAGTCCCGCATCGGGCTCCCTGCTTGGTGGGGAGTCTGCTTCTCCCTCTGACCCTCCCCCCTCTCATGTGCTCTCTCTCATTCTCTCTCTCTCAAATAAATAAATAAAATCTTTAAAAAAAAAAAAAGCGGATATTATTTTGTGTATATACACATCACTAATTCAAAATTTCTTTACAGAATTTCCCAGAAGCTATCACTAGCTAAATTTTAGTGGCTTTTAAATACATCCTGTTTACACACACACACACACACACACAAACCAATGCAAGACTGCAACATACATGCCTGATAACATATGAACCTGGCTTAAGGACTGCTTGCATCAGCCATAGCTTCTGAATAAGTGTTTTACTCAATGAAGCACTGTAACTGCTCTTATACGTGTGTGTATGTGTGTGTATACAGATATATATTAGTTTCCAACTCATGATCATTTTTTTCACTGTCTGGTAATGTAAGAGAAGTCACTGTTACAAAAATCAGGCCAGGGTAAAGGACTCCTTCCTGGTAAACCAAATGGTTCACCCTGCCTCTATATTCACATTTACAAAGAGTGGAATAGATAACAGACATTCTGTGACTAAGTTTCATCCCTCTAAAACATTACCTCTCAGGATTTCATTTTACAGGAATAAAGCCGGCAGAAAGAATGAAAGAAATTTATTTACTTACATGTGTCAAATGCTGGCCAGTGTGTATATGCTTTCCCATACAATTTCTTATTTCAGTCTCCTAACTCTACAAGACAGCATTTACCAGTTTCATATACATACGAGGAAACTGAAATCCAGAGTAAAAGAAATGCCGAAGGTCACACAGTGAACATTAAATTTAGTTTTAACTTGAAAGCTCAGGCTTTTATCAAAACATTAAGGAAATACTTAAAATATCATATAGGTAATACATTCTCATGGTTAAAATTTAAAAAATTTTAAAAAAATATGTGTATGTATGTAGAGTGAAAAATACCCCTCTAACTCTTGTCCATCGTTTTGTCCTCCACTGATCCAGAAAATAATAAGTGTATGTGTGTCCGCATATGTACATTCCTATGCCTCCCTCTTTTCAACCAATGACAGCATTCTATGCACACTGTTTTCCATTTTGCTTTTTTCATTTAATAATAACTAGAATTTCAGATGCATACGCCATCGAACCCTACAATTCCACTTCTGGGGCTTTATCCTACAGATATATCTGCATACATGCAAAATACCTTTTGTACAGGGCTATTTGTATCTTTATACAAATTTTGTATTATTACAAATTTATTACTACTTTGTAGCATTGTATGTAAAATAGCTAAGTATTAGAAGTGACTTCAATGCCCAACAATGGAGAACTAATTGAATATAGTACCATGGAATACTACAGTACTGGAGGAGAAAGAGTAATGATATGGAAAGATATCCCAAATCCAAAAATAGGTCAGCAAAAGTTTAAAAGATAATGTACAGTACGCCTGACAGTGTGAGGAAATACACACTCTCATACACAGTTGATGAAAGCCTATGTGGTAGAGCCTTTGTTGAGAACAATTTAACAACAGGTTCCAAAATAAAATATGCATTATGATTTGATTCAACAATTCCATTAAAGAATCTATTCTAGAGCGATATGCTTACATGTGAAAAGATGCAAGTATAATAACGTTCTCTGCAGTTTGGATACAATACTGCAAAACTGGAAATAATCTAAATGGCCTTCAGCAGAGAAATAATTTTAAAAAAATAGTATAACATCTATATAATGGAACACTACCCAGTTGTTAAACAGAATAAAGGAGATCTTTATGTTGACATTAAAAAATAACCATGACATATTCTTCAGTTAAAATACAAACTGCAGAACAATGTATTTAACATTTCGTTTACATACATAAAATCAGAAAAACAAAAGTAAAATAAAATGAAACAAGAACTTTACCCCCTACCACAAACACATAAACAGACACACAAGTATCCTATATGCTTTCCCATTTCTACTGAATAAAGACTTGCTACTTTGAAAATGAAAACTTATTTATAATTAAGTAAAGACATGCAGAATTTAAACATGCCAAGAACATCTTTGGTGGCCAAAAGTTTAAACACAAGAATCACATTATTAAAATTCCAAGTCCTTTATTTTCCAATGATAAAACTCAATTTGTGATGTGATATGAAAATGTCTTATGTAGGAACATAAATGAAGACAAAACCTGAAATAATACCTTGTTACAATAAATGCTTGGGATAAAACCCAAGTGATACTTTTAGTAACATAAGTTTATGGGACTAACCAGCTGTAAGTATGCATGGATGCTAACTGGTAAATGACTTGAGAGGAAAGAACAGGTATCCCATACAGCACCTAAGACTGTTCTGCATACACAAAGGGCTTAGAACATAAATGGCAAAAAACCATGTTAAGAAACAGAAATTCTGTAATACAGAAACTCAATCTGAGTCACGTAATAACAGGCAATCATGTTTTGGGGCTTTCGAACCAGTAACCAGATCAGAGATGGGATAAATGATTTAATTTTTTTTCTATTACGGATGTGAAGCACAGCAGAAAGCAAACCAATAAAGACTCAATGTTATCCTTAAAGCACACATGCAAAACTTATACCCATATATAATATAAACAATATGGGATAAATTAAACATCAAAATTGTTTCTTAAGTTATAATCTTCGCATAACTGGATAATATTACTGTTGACTTTTAAAAATAGGCAAAACGGACACTGACTTGACATTAAGGGATGAAAAATGAAGAAAATAATCACTGTGGAATAGAAAACAGCAGGAATAATAAGACAGCAATCATAAAGCCAGCATCAGTAAGTCCAAAAGTCAGGAACATAGAAGAAATATGGGCTTAAAATTCTCTTCTTTGGGAATTTTCCTCCTTTTGGTTGGGAATGACATATTCTGACACTTAATTACTCCCATGAAGGAAATGCTTTTCTATAAATTCTTTTTCAAAATTACAAAGAGCTGAGAATTACACAGTAAATTTTTGGCAGTTAACCTTGGAGAGACTGTTGCTTGGAGCTGCTACACCCAAACACTAAGCTTCTCAGCAAACAGGGCCTGCTGCGGCCCGTAAACTAATCTCTGTGGAGGGCCCCACTGAGAGACCTGCATGTTCTATGGCTAGTGCCAACACCCTTTTCAAGACTCCAAAGGTTCACTTGCAACTCTGCATAAACTGCCAGTTTCTCTTGGCTCCAGAGACAGCTTCACCTGCAGGGTTTCATTTTTCCGTTTGACACCTTAATGTTGATTTTCCTATATATTACAAAAGAGCCCTCTCCAGTGCTTCTCACACAATTACACAATCACTCCATTGTAACTCGGGAGAGGATTAATGATTGGGTTTTATTTGATTGTAGTTTTGATTAATCCCGACTTTGTTTAATTTGTGACCTTTGCTGGAATCCCAAGGGCTGGGAATTAGAAAATGCACACTGGTAGTACCACTGTACTCTGAGTAGTTTGAGCTTGCCAATTTATTTCATGCCTCATTAGCCACAAAAGCTATGAAATTTTAGTCCAAAACAGCTTCACATTTTTTCAGGGTATGGGTACAAAATTCTGTAAGCTTTTCATTCTGATTTAAATATAGTAAGCCAATAATTAAGTCTATCCTGATTATACCCATAGGGTCTTAATTCCAATTGGCAGGTATCTCAGTAAAATAGCAAACCTAGGCAAGTCATATCATGATGCAGCTGTCCTGACTTCCCAAGGATTAGAATTAGTTTTTGTGAGGGTTGAAAAAACATTACTTTTTAGAATGTAAAAACTAAAATATCTGTTGATTAAGTTGTCCTTGGAATTCAAAACAAATCTATATGAAAAAATTTAACCCACTTTGTATTAAATCTTAAAGATATTACATCATAGAAAAGGTGCTGTAGGTTTTAGTTATTTATCATTTGAGAATCAGGTATTTATAACATTTTATTAAAATAAATTTATACTACACAATTCTATATAAATAAAACCTTTTTCTTTTGAGGTTCCCAGAACCAACAGATTATTTATAAGAAATTATAGAAGATGCCCTTTTTATGACACTCAATTCTGCTAGTTGATTAACTTTTAAAAAAAGTTGACTACAGAATGGAAAAATTACACATATAAATGTACACTATTTCACCAATTCTTGTTGCAGGTGAGGTCCAAAGCTCACCATATGATCCATTGACTTAAACTGTGCATTGTCTTTTTTGTATCCTGTCCAGTTCATTTTGTTAAAGTAGGACTAGAATTTAAAGATTTTTGAAAGCAATTTCAGTCTAAAACACCTTTAGATTTAAAAAATTCCCCCAATATTTAATAATTACCTTTTCACCTCATTCAACAATGATTTTTTTCCTTGTATCCTCTTCCCACAACATTCAGCTTCAGTTTCATAAAAATATTTGGTCTTACAAATGTCACTGGTTTCATCAATCATAAAAATACTTATTTCATTTATTCTTGATATTATAATTAACAATATAATTATAATCTTGATATATATGAAAACAAACATGACTAACATAGCAATCATACAACTCAAGAGGTTAACTGAGATGGACAGGGTATATTTGAGAGTAGTCTACTAGCTGTTCTAGCATTCTATTAGGATCTTTAACAATAAAATGAAATTAAAGTGAAAATAAAGCCTCAATTAATCTAACAAGTATGTTAAGGGTTAAGGAGAAATTGATCAGAAGGGCTTCTTATATAGCCTCAAAATGCCCATCACCATAAAAGAGATGTTTACCATTTAAACTGTGGATCTGTGCTTCTAGAGATATATAATTATTATCAATTTTATCAAGTGATGAGAGGTAGAAGCCACGACTCACTTTCCTGTCTTTCTGTAAATTCCATTACACCATCTGTCTCTTATCTTTGTCTGTCTCTCAATGTACCAAGTCTAGAATGTAAATGAATAGAATATTGTGCAGGTAGAACAGCACTAGGAAAGGAAAAATCCTATCTTATTTTATATATACATATATAGTCTTACTGTAATGGGGTATTATCTCTGCTGTATGTTTGAGAAAGGCATCTTTAAAATTAAATTTTCTTTTGTCATAAATGAGGCTTAATATTTTTTTAAAATAGTTTTACTGGCCAAAGGCATTTCCACTTTTGTGAGCTGCTTATTTATATTTTTTGCCTCCTTTTCTATTAGGACCAATGTTGCCATTTCATAGATGAAGAAAACAGAGGCCCTGACAGCTTAACTTCCTTAAGGCTCTATCCCTGAAGTTAAAATTTGGGTATCTTTCTAACACAATAGGTGTACAGAAATACTGCGGAAATACTGATCGGCAGTAAGCTTATTAGCATGTAAGCTCAGGACACCCTCTAGCCCACGAGGGCTAGAAACAAACAAGGAAACAAAAAGGTTTTAAAAATAACATTTGTTGGGGCACCTGGGTGGCTCAGTCGTTAAGCGTCTGCCTTCAGCTCAGGTCATGATCCCAGGGTCCTGGGATCGAGCCCCGCATTGGGCTCCCTGCTCAGCGGGAAGCCTGCTTCTCCCTCTCCCTCTACCCCTGCTTGTGTTCCTTCTCTTGCTATCTCTCTCTGTCAAATAAATAAATAAAATCTTTAAAAAAAAAAAAAAGAACATTTGTTATTTCTTGAAAAAATACTGAAACGGTAATGGGATACATCAGAACATTTCTGATCCTCTTTATACATATTTTGTTCAATTGGTAATAAAGTTTGAATTACATATAGGAGGTGACTAGCTTATTTTCGCTAAGTGGTTTAGTGCCTCTAAATGCCTGACTCTGGTCTTATCATTCTAACTCAGCTGAAGATTCTAATATGCTAGGCAAAATGGTGTTATTTTTCTGAACAAGAGACTTTGGTGGACACTGTTAGTTGCCTATTCAATACCTATTCCATTGTCCTTGCTTTCTTTTACTTTTTCTTTTTTAAAAAAGATTTTATGTATTTATTTGAGAGAGAGAGGGAGAGAGCGAGATGCCAGCAGGGAGAGGCATATGGGGAGGAAGAAAGAATCTGAAACAGACTCCGCACTGAGTAGTGAGCCTGGTGTGGGGTTCGAGACCACAACCTAGAGATCATGACCTGAGCTGAAACCAAGAGTTGGACGCTTAACCGACAATCACCAAGGTGCCCCTCCATTTTCCTTGTTTTCTAATGGAATCTAGATCTTGAATCAGAGAGTCCCTGCCCTACTAAAACATGATTTTTTAAGCTCCTTTGTCAGTAAGAAATAAAAGGAAATCTAGTGGGTGGGTCTTTAATGAAAGAGTTAGACTCATTTGGAAAACACCTTTTGCCCCTGGTATGTGTCTTTCTTTGTCTGTAATATGCATGCAAAGCTGCAGTACCCAGCCATTTTGCAAACATGCAGTACCCAGCCACTTTGCAAGCATAAGGAGAAAAGCCATGTACTAAAGACTAGTGGAAAAAAAAGAATGAGCCCAGACCCTTTTGGTATCATGGAGCCACGGAAGTTGTACTAGACTGCCTTCCTCCATAATTCCTGTTAGGTGAGAAAAATAAAACCCTGTCCTATTAATATTTTCTTACACTTTTATTGGAATAGGAACATCACTTGGATTTTAATTAAAAATGAAAACAATACTAAATTATATTAAAGTAACCTATCAAAAGTATTATTGAGAAAAGTCAATCTAGCATTTACATGTCAGAATAGTTTAGAGTTGAGAAAAGAGGAAGACAGGTTGCAGTTATTCAGGGATAACACACTAAATGCTAAAATGCAAGTGGCTGCAGAAACAGAAAGGATATGAAATCTAAGAGACTTTGCAAGTAAAATATCTCAAAACAAATTCAATTCATGTGAAAGAAGACCAATTCATAAATATGGTAGATCATTCAGGCCTAAAAATAAATGTAATTTAAGAGAGAGAAGTAATTATTTTAGGAGTGAGGAAAGAATCAACCAAAGTCAATATATAAATGTTTGTGGGTTACAAGCAAACATACACTCCCCCAACTGTTTTTTCCCTATCACCTTTCATGCTTAAGGCCAGGGGTCAAGCTCAAGGTACTAAAGCGTATTCAGCAGTCTACTAAAATTTTAACAAAAACTCTATATGGGGTATGTGGTCATACTCCTGATTACAAATAAAGAGCCCCACTTATTCCTGTTATTGATGAAATAATACAAACTGTAGCCACAGACAGGAGGAAATGCACTGCTAAGAGAAGAAAATACACTATCCAACCCCTGAACTGAGATGCAAAAAAACAAAATTATGTTCCTGGGGAAAAAAGGGTATATAGTTTTCAAACAATGCAATTATGTATTTTGGGAAGCATAAATAATACTTGGCTTAATTTTCCATAGTACAAATTCAATCATTATAAGCCAATGGAAAAGTTTTTAAATTACTCAGGCCTAATCAAATACCATTCCATTCAGCTGTTGAAAACACTTACTTTGGCTATATATCTCCATAGGAAAAAGGAAAGCATGGCTTAGTTCAAGTGAAACACCCAGAAGGATAATTGATAACCCTGTACAAGAAAGCAATTGCTCTTTTTTGAGTAAAAAAAAAAAAAAATACAATAGTGCTTATAAATTTTCTGCCATGTTTAACCATTTCTAGGAATTTCTAGTCTAAAATAAGATCATCTACAAATCAATAACCATCATCACATTAGACTTACAATAACAATAATCAATCTACTACTCAGTATGTAGCTGAAAGCAGTAACTTTAAGGATCTAATTCATTCCAAATAAGACCAAAGACTTTTCATTGTGTTTCTTTTTTTTTCTTTTTTTTTAAGATTTTATTTATTTATTTGACAGAAAGAGACACAGTGAGAGAGGGAGCACAAGCAGGGGAAGTGAGAGAGGGAGAAGCAGGCTTCCCGCGGAGCGGGGAGCCCAATGCGGGGCTCGATCCCAGGACCCCGGGATCACGACCTGAGCCAAAGGCAGATGCCTAACGACTGAGCCACCCAGGCACCCCTTTCATTGTGTTTCTTAAAGAACAAAGTCTCAATGGGAAAATGGGAAAGGAAATAAGAAACCATTCAAAAACAGTACATCCTTGTAGGTCAACACATTATATTAAATCAAAATTATAAAATTCAACATTAAAGATGAAGCAGAAAATTAAAATCAAGCAAATTATCTTAGGATTTATGTGTAAAATCCTTGACCTCGCTAAAAGATCTTGTAAGTCCTGCCATTTTCACATATCTTGGATACTTTTACCCCATTTTCTACACTTAACAACATTAGTTTCTTTCAGGTCTTTCAGAATAAACTAAGCTTTTTACCACCATTGGACCTCTGCTGATGTTGATTCCTCTGACTGGAATATTTTCCTCCTCTTCTAATTCTTTACTGGGCTCCCTAGTCATATGGCACTCCTACTCATCCCCCAAGTCTTTTTAATCTAAATCTTTAGAAATGTAAATATTTTCTTTAGCTTACTGAGATACTGTTACGTAACATATGTTAAGTTTAAGGTGTACTACAATGATGATTTGATACAGGTATATACTGTAAAATGATTACCACAATAAGATTAGCTAATATCTTCATCCCATCACATAATTATGCTTTTTATTTTTGGTGGTAACATTTAAGATATATTCTCTTCAACAACTCTCAAGTGTATAACACAGCACTGTAAATTACACCCACCATGCTGTGTCTTAGATTCTCAAAACTTACTCATTTTATAGCTGGAAGGTTATACCCCTGTACCAACGCCTCTTCATTTCACAAAGCCCAAGCCCCTGGCAAACCCGATTCTATTCTCATTTCTCTGAGTTCAGCTTTTTTAGATTCCACAAAAAAGTGAGACCATACAGTATTTGCCTTTCTCTGTCTGACTTATTTCCTCAAGGTCCATCCACACAGTCATAAAAGAATTTCCTTTTTTATGGCTGAATATTTTACTGTATATACCTACACCACATTTTCTATATCTATTCATCTATTGATGGACACATTAGTTGTTTTCCATGTCTTGGCTACTGTAAATAACACTGCAATGAATATGATGGTACAGATAACTCTTTGAAATAATGTCATTTCCTTCTGATACATACAAAGAAGTGAGACTGATGGATGATATGGCAGTTCTATTTTTAATATTTTGGGGAATCTTTATATTGGCTTTCTCTAGTGGCTGTACCACTTACATTCCTATCCATAGTACAAAAAGGTTCGCTTTTCTCCACAGACTTGAGAACACTTACGTCTTAGCTTTTTGTTAACAGCCACTTTAGCAAATGTGAGGTGATATCTCATTGTGGCTTTTATTTGTATTTTCCTGATGATTAGTGAGGCTGAACAGGTTTTCATGTACCTGTTGGCTATCTGTACACCTTTGGAAAATGTTTACTTCAACTCCTTTGCCATTTAAAAAATCAGATTCTTTGTTTTGTTGTTTTGCTGTTCAATTATATGAATTCCTATATATTCTGGATATTAAGACCTTACTAAATAGAGGGTTTGAAATATTTTCTCCCATTTTGTAGGTTGACTTTTCATTTTGCTGTCTCTTTAGCCATGAAGAAGCTTTTTAGGTTGATGTAGTCCCAATTGTTTATTTTTGCTTTTGTTGCCTGAGCTTTTGCTATCACATTAAAAAAAAAATCATTGCCAAGACTAATGCCAAGGATTCCTCCTCACCCCACCCCATTTCCTACTAGTAGTTTTACACTTTGCAGTCTTACATTTAAGTCTTTAATTCATTTTGAATTAATTTTTGTGTATGGTGTAGGACAGATGTCCAATTTCATTCTTTTGCATGAGATTATCTGGTTTTCCCAACCATATTTACTGAAGTAACTACCCTTCCCCATTGAGTATTCCTGGATCCCTTGTCAAATACTAGTTGACTGTATGTGCAGGGGTTTATTTCTGGGCTCTCAATTCTGTTCCACTGTTCTATGTGTCTGCTTTTATGCAAATACCATAGTGTTTTGACTACTATCGCTTTACAATGATGTTTGAAGGCAGGAGTTGTGATGCATGCAGTGTTTTTCTTTCTTGGGAGTTTGGCTATCTGGGAACTTTTGCAGTTTCATAGGAATTTCAAGATTGTTTTTTCTATTTCTGTGAAAAATGCTATTCTAACCTTAACAGGGATTGCACTGAACCTATAGATGGCTTTGGGTAATAAGGACATTTTAACAATATTAATTCTTCCAATCCAGGAAAATGGAATATTTTCCACTTTTTTTCCTTCAAATTCTTTCATCAATGACATAATTTTTAGTGTAGAGATCTTTCACCTCCTTGGTTAAATTTATTTCCAGGTATTTCATTATTTTTGATGGTATTATTAATGGGATTGTTTTATTTTTTTTTCAGAGAGGACATTGTTAGCATATGGAAACACAACTGACTTGTATGTTGATTTTTTATCCTGAAATTTTATGGAATTTGTTTTATAGTTATTTTTTTAATAAAGACTTTATTTGAGAGCGTGAGAGTGAGAGAGCCCCAGGGGGGTAGGGTTAGAGGGAGAAGCAGACTTCCCACTGAGCAGGGAGCCTGATGCAGGACTTGATCCCAGGACTCCAGGATCATGACCAGAGCTGAAGGTAGTCGCTTAACTGACTGAGCCACCCAGGCACCCTCTTTTATAGTCCTAACAGAGTTTTAGTGTAATCTTTTGGGTTTTCTATATATAAGATCATATTATCTGCAAACATAGACAAGGTAACTTCTCACTTTCTGATTCAGATACCTTTAATTTTTTATTCTTGCCTAATTATTCCGGCTGGGACTTCCAGAACTATGTTGACTATGAGTGGTACGAGTGGGCACACTGTCTTTTTCCCCATTCACCTGGGAAATCTTTCAACTTTTCACCATTCAGCATGATGTTGACTGTGGGTTTGGCATATATAGTCTTTACTATGTTGTGGTAGATTCTTTCTATACCCAATATGTTGAGAAGTTTTATCATAAAATGATGCTGAAGTTCATCAAGTGCTTTTTCTGCATCTATTGAGATGATAATATGATTTTTATTACAAATGCGGTGTATGACATTGATTTGCATATGTTGTTAAACTCGATTTTTGTTGAGGATTTTTATATCTAAGTTCATCAGGGATATTGGACTATAATTTTTTCTTTCTTTTTTGACTGTAGTTTTCTTTTCCTGTGGTGTCCTTATCTGACTTTGGTACCAGGAAATACTGGCTTTATAAAATGAGTTTGTGAGTGTTCTTCCTCTTCACTTTTTTTTGAAATTTCAGAAAGACTGGTGTTAATTCTTTAACTGTTTGGTAGAATTCAGATCAGTGAAATGATCTGGGTCCTCGGCTTTACTTCTTTGAAAGGTTTGTGATTGCTGATTCAATCCCCTTACTCGTTATTGGTCTGTTCAAATTTTGTTTCTTCATGATTCAGTTTGGTAGGCTGTTTGTAGGAATTTATCCATCCTAGGTTATCAAATTTGTTGGCAAAGAATTGTTCATAGTAGTCTCTTAGGATCCTCTGTATTTCTGTAATGTCAGTTGTAATCTCTCTGCTTTCATTTCTGATTTTGAGTCTTCTTTTTTTTTTTTTTAAAGATTTTTATTTATTTATTTGACAGAGAGAGAGACAGCGAGAGAGGGAACACAAGCAAGGGGAGTGTGAGAGGGAGAAGCAGGCTTCCCGCAGAGCGAGGAGCCCGATGCGGGGCTCGATCCCAGGACCCCGGGATCATGACCTGAGCCGAAGGCAGACACTTAACGACTGAGCCACCCAGGCACCCCTGATTTTGAGTCTTCTTTTTTCTAGCTAGCCCAGTTAAGATTTTTTAATTTTATCTTTTAAAAAAATACCGAGCTCTTAGTTTTGATGATCTTTTGTATAATTTTTCTCATCTCTATTTTGTATATTTCTGCTCTGATCTTTGTTGTTTCCTTAGTCCTGATAAATTCGGGCTTAGTTTGCTCTTCTTTTTCTAATTCCTTAAGGTGTAAAGTTAGGTTGCTTATTTGTAATCTGTTTTTTTTCTTAATGTAGACATTTATTACTATAAATTTCCCTCTTAGAACTGCTTCTGCTGCATCCTGTAAGTTGTGGTACGTTGTTTCCATTTCAGATTGCTTCAAGATATTGTTTTCTTTTTTTCACCTATTGGTTTTTCATGAGTGTACCATTTAATTTCCACACGTGTGGATTTTGCAGTATTTCTCCTGTTGTTGATTTTTAATTCCATCCCACTGTGGTTGGGAAAGATGCATGATATGATTTCAATCTTCTTAAATTTATTAAGAACTGTTTTGTGGCCTAAAATATGATCTATCCCAGGTAATGTTCCATTTGCACATGAGAAAAATGTGTTTTCTGCTGCTGCTGGATGTAACTATCTGCAAATGTCTTTTAGGTCCATCTGAACTAATGTGTCATTTAAGTCTAATGTTTCCTTATTGATTTTCTGTCTGATCTGTCCATTTTGAGGTACTGAAGTCCCCTATCATTCTTGTATTGCTGTCTATTTCTCCCTTCAGATATGTTAATAACTACCTTGTAAATTTAGGTGTCCCTATGTGGGTATGCAAATATTTATTAATGTTATATCCTCTTGATGAAGTGACCCATTTATCATTATATAATCACCTTCTTTCTCTCGAGTTACAGTTTATGACTTAAAAATCTATTTTGTCTGATATAACTATGCCTACTCTCTTTTGTTTTCCACTTGCATGAAATACCTTTTTCCATCCCTTCATTTTGAGCCTATGTGTGTCCTTAAAGCTGAAGTGAGTCTCTTGCAGTTAGCGTAGTTGGGTCTTCTTTTTCAATCCGGGGACCACTCTAGTCTTTGGATTATAGTATTTAATCTGTTTACATATAAAGTAATTAATGATAGGTAAGGACTTACTAATGCCATCTTTTTTTTTTTTTTAATTTTTTTTTTAATTTTTTTTTTATTCTTATGTTAATCCCCATACATTACATCATTAGTTTTAGATGAAGTGTTCCATGATTCATTGTTTGTGCATAACACCCAGTGCTCCATGCAGAA